>NW_026880482.1:0-31096 GCF_032173495.1 Musca vetustissima
GAGACATTTTTAGCGCGGTATTTATAAACAATTCACGGTTGAGTGATATTGAGCGTCTTTGTCATTTGACGCGAAAAACTAGAGGGGAAGCTCGCGAGATTGTTTCCAAATTCCCCTTAACGAACCGCAGTTTTGGTCTGGCGTGGAACGCTTTGAAAGCCACTTACGATAATCCTCGTATGTTGATTCATAATCAGTTTAATATATTATTTGCTCTTCCGGTACTTCAAGTTGAGACAAGTTCGGGTCTTAAACAAATCCAGCGTGGTATCAATGGTTGCTTGTCCGCAATGTCCATTTACGACGTTCGTACGGATAATTGGGATCCGTTCTTAGTTTTTATTTGTCTTCAAAGGCTTCCGAAAATTACACAAACCTTGTGGGAGCAAAGTGTTAAAGTCAAGTCATCTGTTTCGCGTTGGGAAGACCTCGATCGATTTTTAACGGAACGGATTCAAACACTCATGTGTCTCCATGGTATGCGAGGAAATGACTCAGTCAAAAAATCTGGCGGTAAAAAACTTCAAACCCATGTCATGAAACCATATCCTTATCGTAATTCCCCATCTTCTCCTAAGAATGATTGTATTATTTGCCCTCAACAGTCCCATTAGCTTTTTGAATGTCCTCGATTCAAAAGTATGTCGCTATCGGCTAGATTTTCCACAGTGAAACGTCGTAGATTGTGTGTGAATTGTTTGCGTAGGGGGCACGAGGTGAAAACTTGTATTAGTCAGCATCGGTGTTCGAAATGTAGGCGTAGCCATCACACATTATTGCATCGTAGTGACACATCACCCAATAATTCTATTTCTTCGGTTGGTTCGGTAAACCGGAATCCTTCAAATTCACCAAATCCTGTCCCCATCAATCCTTCTGTCCCATCCACATCAACTAGTGTTTCTCGGCAAGTTTTCCACACGGCTCATAATAAATCCGTTCTATTGGGGACAGCTATTGTAAATGTCGTCCATTGTGGTGTTTCGTATCCCGCTAGGGCTTTAATAGATCCACCATCAGAATCATCGTTTCTGACTCAAGGCTTGCAGAATAGGTTGAAACTCCCTGTAAGTTCAACAGATGTCACTGTTTCTGGGGTGAATTGTACAATTTCGGCCAATTCTAGTAAAATATGCTCGTTGCAAATTGGAAGTCGTTGCGATCCTTCAGTGGTTTTAGAAACTCGTGCCGTGGTTTTGCCGTCCATTTCGGGGAATTTGCCCTCGTTTAATGTCTCGTCGGATTTTAGAGCCCAAGTGCCAAATATTCGTTTGGCAGATGATGATTTGTTTAATCCACGTCCTGTGGAACTTCTTTTGGGTGCAGACTTGTATCCACAAATTTTGTTGGAGGGTTCTCAGTCAATTCTTTCTGGGACTTTGCTGGCTCAAAATTCTGTTTTCGGGTGGCTTGTAACTGGACCTATCCCATCGTCAGAGATTCGTACCTTTGCCACTTTAGTTGACCGCCAAAATTATAATAGAAATTATATGATTAGATCGAATAAATCGGGGCGATCCACTTTGGCCCGCTCCTAATTGGAGTAGTGTAATGTGTAGTGTAATGGCTCCCCTAAAATCAATTTAACTTCTCATCTAGAAGTTTCTGGCCTCTGAACTTTTGAAAAGTATTGTGAAGAAAACAATTATAGAATTTCGTAGTGTTTGGTTCTACGGATGCTATTCTCTCGAGGTTGATCAAAATCCCTTCGAAGGCATTAACTACAACTGGTGTAGATTTCGTTGATCCTTTGAAGGTAAATTCGTTCACATGTCCGTTTGTCTAGTTTACCAAAGGATATGTTTGTGGATTCCTGCGTTTATCTACCAAAACGATTTATTCCACTCGAGACTTTTGAAAAATGTATGTCGTAATTTGGGGCCAGTTAGTTGTGAAAATCATGATCTTATGTCGCTGCTTTACTACTCCGGCCTCTCGTGGCATTTTATTCCAGCTCGTGTTCCACATATGGGTGGATTCTGGGAAGCGAGAATAAAAAGTTGTAAGCCACACAGTTCAAAGCAAGTTAAATTTGAGGAATTGACAATCATATTGGTCATATAGAATCTTGCTTAAATTCGTGTTTCCAACCTAACTAGTTGCTTTGACCCAGATCATTTCTTCATAGGCACGTCGTTTCTTTCTCCTCCTGAACCTGTCGTAATTGACTAACCTATATCGCTTGTGAATAGGTTTCGTAAAGTTCAAGAGCTTGCTAATTTGTTTTGAAGTCGTAATCCATAACGAGAAATTACACGGTTGGCTTGTCACGTCAGTTGACGTTCGGTCGACAACAGGCATTGTAAAGCGGCCTATTTCTAAATTGATTGCACAGAAACATAAACGGAGTCCGTTACTGCGGATCCGAATCTATAGTAAACAATTTCTTAAGAAAATAAAATCGAAATCCGTCTCTGCGGATTTAAGCAATACTAGACCCGTATCTTCGGGTTCAAAGTATAGAATCCATAACTGTGGGTTCAATCGTGATGACTCCCTTGGAATTCACGCCATGTTCGTATGGTTGAATCAGGGAGAACGTCCGTTACTGCGGGCGACTCGTATGTTGCACTTTAGATTTGTTACTTGAATTTTGAAAAAAAAACTTGAATTAAATTGCTCACACACTGCACCGCCTACCATATTATTATATATAACTTTATGTAACTATATAAATGGAATATCTGTGTTACAACATAAATAATGTTGCAAGGTGGGCGCCAATGTTTAAGTAAGAATCGCCTTTATATGCATTGTTGGGAAATGCATCCTTTGAACGCTCGTGTTCATTGTGTTTGTTTGCATACTCATTAGAAAACTTCATACTCCTTATTGTTACAACATTGAACTGTCAGTTTTCTAATGAGTATTGTTTGGCGCCAATGTCACTTTGCAGCATTGTTGTTATTGTTCATCGCCTTCTCGTATCGATATCTACTCGTAACACAGGTAATCTGTTGTTTCTCCTTTTCTTCCCCTATTATTATTTATATTTAATTTATCAATAAAATTCTGGAATCAGAAACTAAAACGTTCGTGTTTTATTTCTTTCCCTTTTTCGAAACGCAATTTCGGCGCCTAAACAAATATATTTGGATGATCTGTTAATTTTTCAAATATAGATACTTTCTGATAATTTATCTAATTTAACTGGATGTTTTTGTAAAATCGTGGTATTTATGGAAAAGTCATTAATTTATATTTTTTTTAATTAGATAATTTATCTAATTTTGATAAATGGAAAATTTTATAAATTTTTTAAAAGAAATAATTTTTATAAATGGTGTTGTAAAACTTTTTTCATTTAAAATTTTTGATAATTTATTTATTTATTTCAATGTAGATAATCTGAAATTAATAAAAATTATCTTCGAAATGAGTAATTTTTTGAATAAAATTAATTTATATTCAAAATTTAATTTATCTAATTTTTATATGACATGGACGATTTATCAAATTGTGAATATATATTTATCATGGATTGTTTATTAATTTATTTACAAAATTGTTATTTTTTTTAAATTATATTTTGGACATTTATCTAATTTAGATAATTAATCTGAAAATATATTTTTAGATAGGATGGTTATTTTTTTTTAAATTTATTTTTTCAATTTGAAATTTTGCACATTTGTTTAACATAAATTACTTAGATAAATTATCTACTAACTTTGGCAAATTTCATTACATTTTTTACCTAATTTTTTGATTTTTATAAAATCATCCTTGTGTCATATCTGGCATATCCTTTGTCACATCAAATTCAGATCCCCTTGTCCTTGGGGGTTAAATAACACAACTATGTATGAAATTTCGTGTATGTACCCCAAATGAATTAGAATGGACGGTTGGTCGGCTGTCAGGTTGTAATGGAGAGCACTGAGAGCAAAACACAATTTGGTTTTTTTTGTATTGTCCTACCCGTAATATGCTCCCCACCACGCTGCGCGCATCCTGCAAGTACATCAACATTTTAGGTGTTGTACGAGTAGCGGTATATCTCGCTGGCTGCTGTGTATTCCTATTCGTGTTGTTGTTGGGATGCTCTGCGCCTTTTGACCAAAAATGAGACATAAGTCTCGCACTGAGATCCCGATTGAATTCAGTCTTTCTATTGAACGCGTCGCGAGTGTTGGTCTGAAAAATCTAAAAAAAAGGAAAAACGTTGCTCGTATAGTCCGTCGAAATTGAAAAATATTACAAAATAATATACACACACACGCACATACATACACACAAGTAGAAGAAATATAAGGAAAGGTGCTTGCTTGGCCAAATACAAGTGAAAAAATTTTAAGGCTGGAAAGAAAATTTTTGAAGAAATTGTGAAAAAAAATTTTGAAATCGATTGTAAAAATGTTACCAAATCCGGTTAATGATATTAACAAAATGCCAGGATAAAAAGAAAAAAGTAAATATTTATGAAAAAAAGTTAAAGAAAAAATTTTTTGGTGTTATATATAATTGAAGATGATGAAAAAAAAATCGTGAAGAAAAAAATAGGGAAGAAGAAATTTTTTTTTCAAGCTGCAGGATAAAAAGCAGCAACGAATGAAAGAAAGAAAAAAAATTGAACACTGAAGCCTCTACATACAGGCTCTGGCTGTTGTCTCCTACCTCTCTCTCGTTCGTCCTCTTCAGTAGGGGGGAAAATACCCCGCTCCCAGCATCACAGGTCTAACGAGGATACATAGTATCCTGTGATGCTGCCGCCGCCACCGCCGTTGCTGTTGCAAAGGACTATTGCCTTTGGTATACGGGCTGTGTGCGGTGCTCCACCAGCAGCAGCAGCATCGTGTATACCAAACCTCCATATATATTGTATAGTGTATATATGTATATGTATATTACAATATAATCTGTATCTATATTTCCGAAATGTAAGAGGGCTCTTTCATCTTCATCTCTGCCACAGCTTCGCTCCACATCCGACAGAGCAAATAAATGCAGGCTGGCTGGCTGACAGGCAGGCTTCGTTTTTTTACGTTGTTGTTTTTGTTGAGTGTGTATGTTGGTCTGTCGGTGTTCTGTGTTCTGTTTTGGGGATGCACAAACACACACACATGTATGCCGTGCGGTGTCCTGCTACTGTATTTTCATTTCTTCTTTTTGGCTAGCATAACAGAGATTCAAATGCGTGTGTTCCATTGCTTCATTGGAGTATCTGGTGCTTTGGTGTGTGTGCGTTTGTGTATCGGCACTATTGTTGTGGTTGTGACTGAATATCTCAGCCAGCCAGCCAAGCAGCCGTGCGCAAGTTGTATTCTATTATATCCCGGATTGTACGATTTGCGTCGTTTCATTTTCAGCCCGTATTTTTTCATCATTTTCTTCTTCTTCTTTTGTTGTTGTTTTTGTGTTTCTATTCTAATTTTCTTGTGTGTTTTGTTGTTGTTAATTTTTTTCTTGTTCTTTTCATTTTTCCTTTGCCTCTAATATTTGGGAGTCTGTTTTTCTTCATCTTGGGATACAACAAATGAACTCCCTGCCAGCCTGCCTGCTCCAACTCCTAGTGAACTCTAGGTCTGAGGTTTATTTTATGATGATGCTGATGTTTTTTTTTGACCTTATCTAAATGTAAATCTGTGGCTGTCCAGACGTTATTGTTATTATAATTTTGCTAGGAATATTTTTTATGAAGAAAATTTATTAATTTTTTCATAAAAGAAAATTAGGAAAATGGAAAAATGAGAGACAGACATATTAGTCCTTTGATATTTAGTCAGTAATATGTGATATTTGAAAAAGGAAAATATTCCATATTTTTCGAATATATTTTTTTTAATTTAGGTTTTATAGAAAAAATAATCTTTATTAATATTTAAAAATCATTTACCTTTTTTTGTTTTTTTTAAACATTTTTGAAAATGCAAAAATTTTTAATAATTTCTTCGAATTTGCTCAATAACTTTAAATAAACACAGATAACAGATTTTTCCCGACAGTTGTCTATTACGCACATTGGCTTAACATGGCCTTAACATTATGATAACAGAATGACGGCAGGTTGTAGTGAAAGGAATTATTTAAAAACAAATAAAAACCAATTTAATTTTTTGGATTTATAAAAATTTTGTTTAGAAAAAATAAATAAAATTATAGTATGGGGAAAAATTACCCAATCGAAAAAAGAGATATAATGGATAGAAAACCGGACAGAACCCATAACTATTATATTATTAACTTATTTATGTAATTTTAATAGCTTAAAGACATTCTCTGCGATCTATGGATAACGTAGATAAATTATATCCGTGATGTTTGGAGAATGTATATACATTCTTCATTATGTAGGGATAATTTAGATAAATTATCCGTGATGTATGGATAATTTATCTATGGTATAGTGAAGTTCGGATAATTTATATACATTATCTACAGTTTTCTGATAACTTAAATTCATTATCCTGGATGATTGGATAACGTAGATAAGTTATCCAGTATGTTCTCATAAACTAGATGCACTATCCGTGATATTTGGATAACATAGATACATTATCCAATGCGATTGTATAATTAGATAAGCTTTTGGATGATTTAGATAAATTATGCGTGATATTTGGATAATTTATCTACTGTGTTTTGATAGCTTAAATTCACTATTCGTGATGATTGGATAACTTAGATAAATTATCCAGTATGTTCTGATAAACTAGATGCGTTATCCGTGATGTCTGGATAACATATATACTTTATCCATTTGGATAATTTAGATAAGCTATTGGATGATTTAGATAAATTATCTGCAAAGTTTAGATACTTTTATTGTGATGTGTTTTTGTTCAGATAATTTAGATACATTATCTACAGTGATTTGATACCTTAAATTCATTTGCGGTGATGATTGGATAATGTAGATAAGTTATCCGTGACATTTTTTCATTAGATAAATTATCCATAGTATTTTGATAATTTAGATACATTATCCGTGATTTTTGGATAACATAGATACATTATCCATAACGTTTGGATATTTTATATAAGCTTTTGAATGATTTAGATAAATTATCCGTGACATTTGCGTAAATTAAATACATTATCCATAGTGTTTGGATAATTTAGATAAACTATCCGGAATGGTTGCATAATTTACTTAATTTGTAATTTACTTATATAAGCTTTTCGATGATTTGGAGAAATTATCTGTAATGTTTGGATAATTTTATTGAGGTATTTTGTTGTTCTGATAATTAAGATACATTATCCACAGTGCTCTGATAGCTTAAATTAATTATCCGTGTCATTTGTATGAATTAGATAAATTATCCATAGTTTTTGGATAATTTAGATAAATAATTCATAGTGTATGGAAAATTTAGATAACTTATTTGTGATGTTCAGATAATTTTATTGATTTATGTTATTGTGCGGATAATTTACATATATTATATATTGTGTTCTCATAGCTTAGATTAATTATCCATGACGATAGATAAATTATCCGTGACATTTTCATAAATTAGATAACTTCATTATAGTATTTAGGTAATGGTTGGATAATTTACCTTAGTTGTATATTACTTAGATAAGCTTATCGATGATTTAGACAAATTATCTGTGTTCGAATGATTTAGATACATTATCGGTGATTGGATAACGTAGATAAATTATCCGTGACATTTTCATAAATAAGATAAATTATTAATATTGTTCGTATAATTTAGATGAGCTATTTAGATAAATTATCCATGATTGTTGGATGATTTAGATAGATTATCCGTGATGTATGAACAATTTATCTGAGGTACAGTGTTGTTCTGATAACTCTTACGCTTTATACCATAAATTCCTTATCTGTGAATAACTCAGATACATTATCTATGAATTTGGAATTATTTTTATATATATATTAATAGAAATGGTTAGATGATATATTGAAGTAAAAGTGTGCTATTTCGATAATTTAGATACTGTATGAAGTGTATCTGACAATATCTCAAATATCTCAAAGATTAAAAATCTGATATAAGGAAATTCTAAAAAATTAAACCTTGGTGTCCAACAAAGGATTCCATTGAAATCACTTGTGTTCAGCTGTACACTACGCTCTAAAAGGATAATAGATTTTTCAAGAGAAAACGTTGCAATTAGTTTAAAAACAGGGGATTGCTTTACAATGATTTTGCATTACAATTGATTGCATTACAATGAATTTTGTAGTTATAAGGAATTAGAATATACCCATTATAAATACTCACGATTTAATTATAAAATGTTTACATTTCAAACGAAGTATTTGGATCTTAGTGTAAATTAAAAAAAAAATATATTAAAAATCAATTATAAATAGATTTTTTTTTTGAAAAGATATATTACTCCTTTGAGACCGCCAAAACAATATTGAAAAATAAGGTTTTAAAAATTTCAGATTATATGACCCTGTCGCCTGATTTTTTTTTTAAATTTGAGCATTATATATTATTAGATAAATGCCACAGTTTACCGATCTATTAGATCCATTAATTACCTATTAATATCATTTGAGCTGTAACAATATACATTTATACAAATCTGAATTCTTTTTCCGCCATAAAGTATGCACTCGATAGAACTAAGAAGTCATTCCCAGGACTTTTAATTTAAAATGTGCCTTGTTTTTCTGAAATATTCTTATAGTATTGAAAATGTCCTTTTAATTAATTTCGATTTATATTCGTCAGAATCATTTGAGCCCTAGTAATATACATTTATACAAATCTAAATCTTTTTTCCGCCCAAAAGAAAGCACTTTATACAACTAAGAAGTCACACCCAACTGATGTATAGATGGCGTTAATAGGAATTTTCATTTAAAACATGTCGTATTTTTCTCAAATTATTTAATTATTCATCCTCTTCGTACATAAATTCACTACATAATTATATCATCGGTCTGGCATTAGATTACAGATTAAATATTGAAGATCAGTTGATGATAAATTCTTATAATTTCGATTTACCTTATGAAGTGGTATTTTTTGTTTTGTATATTTATGATTATTCTGTCATAGTTCATTGGGGTGCATTATAATTTTTTTAAGGGGACCAAAATTTTGTTGATATAATTCGAATCTACACTAATTAACAAATGTTCCTACAAAATTTCAAATGAAAAATCTCAAGAACTCTTGAAGAAGGGCTTATCGAACTTTAAAAGCGTTTTTTCTCTAAACATTTTTTTGCGAATGGCGGGCACTATAACTCAAAAACTAATAACCTAATCGATTCCAAATTTTTACACGTTTCTCTTTCAGTGTATAGCTATCGTATGAACTAGGACAAAGCCAATCGGTGAATATCTTCCTTATTTTTTAACTTGGGTTTTGGTAAAAGATCGGCAATTTTCCAAAAATATTTTTTCAAAGGTCCACCTAGTTCATACGAGAGCCACCTTTCTAACACCGTTGGAATTTTCGGATTCCGATATAAAGTTACAAACCTTTATAAGCATTGGTATTGATTTACCAGCCCATTGAAAACCTTGAAAAAATTAACATCGAGAATGGGGGGTTCCCTTAATAGACCAAAAGGTCGTAGTATTATTTTTACAATGTTCTTCATGAATATTTACCAATTTTGATTACAATAAATGTCAGTGCATCGTGTACTTCTCAGAAAATTGAAAGAGCATATGGGCAATATTGCCAATTTTTTAATATTCCATTTTCAAAAAGTCAGCTTTTTTGTTTTTGTGGCACATCAATGATTTTTGGTACACATATAGAGAAAAATGTTCTGACTCCGAAACCGTTCGCGATCAAATTTTTGGTTGATGCGCGCAAAAGTTATCGAGGTTTTAATTTTGGGCATAAGAAAACAATCGTAAAATTACGCCGATTATTATATTGACCAAAAACGTTGATATATATCTTCCTCCGTAAAATAAGAATATGAATACATTATAATAATCACGAAAAAGTTGCACATCTTCGCGAAATATGAGAAAAATAATGAAAATATAGGAGATTACGTAAATATTTTCATTATATTAATGACATACACACACCTAAAAATTAATTCAAAAATATCTACATAATCTAAACACCATGATGAATCAAATGATATCAAAATCACACAAGTCCGCATAGCGGTTTGTAAATAACAGCGACAACAAAACAAGATATAGAAGAAAAAGATTTGTGTTTGGTTCGAAAAAATAATGTCATCATATTTATTTTTTTAATTTTATACAAGAAATTTCAGAAAAAAATGTTGGATTTATTCTGCTATTTTACCCGAATTTCGCCGAAAAATTGACATATATAAAACTAATCACTTTTTGTGTATAAGTATACGCCTTGCGGATTATATCAATACACTTCCGATAAATCGTGGGGTTCTATAAATAGGAATATACCTTAAAATAAAATAATATTATGAAATATACATTTTAAATTGCGTCTAAATCGCGTAATTCTCAAAATCATTTGATGCGCATGCGGTTTTCAGGAAGTACTGAAGTTTATCTTCCAATCCATATATATTTTGCGACATTTCATTTGACGGCTAAGATGTGCCGCACGTTACATTGAAGTACCCAAAAAATCGTAAAACACGAATAATTTCCGAAAACTCCATATGCCATTAACGCGCATCCGATTTCAGTGTGCACCCTAAAAAATACATCGATCTATACCGATTTCAATGTGGTCCATTAAGAACCATGGATGTGCCAGCACAATCTATTTTTGAGATAAATTGCGTACATCTCTCTTTCGGCTGAAGTTTTTAAAGTTCTCTTTTCGAAAAATATCAAAATCCGTATGAGGTCATTTATTGAAGCGGAAATGATCCACAGAAATCGCAAATAAATCCGCGATATTTTCAAAAACATTTTTTGCCAAATTTCGTGTTTTTGGAAGGCCAGTTCCCGCCGTTCTAGTAGATGGATTTTCACGAAGAAGATTTTATATCATCCGAAACGTAAAAAACCTTATTGACCGCGGGTACCCATATCATTCGGTTGACAGATCTAAAAATTTCGCCCGAAAAATAGGTTTTTTAGAAATTTGATCGCACAAAATTCGCACTTTCGGATGAGTATTACTCTGAAGCTGTGCATACTACATACACAAAATACATATCAAATTACACAGATTCGCGACTACAATAATCTTATAATCGATTTTCATAAATTCCTGTTTGCGTATTAAAGCTAGAAGTTAAATTAAAAAAACACTCAAAATCGGGCTTCAAAATGTCAGCATCATTTAAAGGTTGATGCAGTTAAAATTTTGAAAAATGATACATAAGGGGCGTAGTCCCCATTTTGTTGACTTCTAGTTTTATTTTGACACGAAGGCCGTTCAATGAGTGGCTTAGTCACAAAACGATAGAGAACATAAAAGAACTGGCTCGCCTCAACCTGTTTTTACACATTTTTTTACATTAAAGTAGACACAGCTTCCAACAAAATAAATAATTACGATTTGCTTAAATTAGAGACAATTTCTTGCAATTAAATATCGAGTTTACAAAAATCGTTTCTTTTGCAACTTATAGTGAAATCCGATGTGGAATGATTTTGTCTTTGACGAAATACTCCTAAGATGCAGTATTATTGCAGGTTTTGATACATTTCTGTAAGGTGTTTCAGAGCGTGTACCTGTTTTTAATATAAAGTTCTCTGAAGCGTATGAATGTTACGAATTAATTACGATTTACTGTATATAGAGATAATTTTTTACAAATATATTTTTTTTTTACAAAAATATTTTCTTTTGCAACTTATAGTGAAATTCGATGTAGAATAATTTTGTCTTTTACGAACAACTCCTAATTTCTATGAAAAAAATGGGGAATTTCTATGAAAAAAATGGCTAATATTTTTTGAATTTGTTCGGTATATATATATTATAAATACCGATTTCTCTTGTTCAGTGACTTATACTAAAATTTGATGGAAAATATTTTTGTCCTTTATAATATGCTTCCAAAACGATATCTAGTGGGAAAAATTACTACAAAATCGGAATAAGATCGATTTTAACCCCACAAATGAGTTTTCATAATTTTTTTTATGGTTTCTGCCATTTAGACCGATTTTTTGAGTTTTGGTCTATTTTGAGACTTATAGTAAAACTTTATGGCGAACATTTTTGTAGAATATTCTGCTATAACGCCGTTTTTAACCTGCTATAACCCCGTTTTCAATCATTTCTGGAAAAGGGTAACGAAAGACCACTTTAGAGTGCCGACTGAGGGTTAAGGTATTAGACAAAAATATTCCTCACTTTTATATTAGTAATATTGCCAAATGCACCATATACCTAAAATGCAAGGATATCGAGAAATCTTAATTCGAATATTTTCGCAAATGTCTAGGAAAATGGGAAATATTGCCACGCCTCTTTAGGATACCTCCCGAGGTAAACTTTCAAAATGCCGATACACGTGTCTTCTACTTTTAGCCCCGCTTTTATATTTTTTTTCGAATTTCCCGATCAAAGAAAATTAAATGTGTGTTATCTGTTGTGTTATCCCTATAAGTAATATATATTTTTCTAACGATCCTTCCACCTAATTTTAACCGAAATTAATATTCTTGAAATTTATTTTTTTATATTTATTTTTTTTAAATCTGACAACTACGTTCCACTTTTTCCAAAATAATTTTCTAAACCATAACAAGCCCAATTGTCATTTACAATCCAATAACAAAATTCAACAGCAAGGTCCACCTTGGCGTATGATGATTGTAACAAGCAGCCTTAACATCGGTAACAATATTATATTACACACACACACACATTTATGTGTGTGAGCTTGTCTATGCCATCACTGAAAAGGCAAAAAAAGAAATGACAAAAATCACACACACATACTTACAAAAATTATATACAACTTCTTGTTGTTATTGTTTACAACAACCCTCCACAATAACAAAAAAAGAACACAGAACCGAATTATATGGGGAAAATGTTGTTGTAGGTTCTGAACGAATGAACACTATAAAACCGACGACGCCATCTTGAAAATACTCAACAAAAATCGAATATGTCTGCAAAAGTGTGTAATGCAAAGTCTAAGGGAGTTTCGGGGCGTATGTGTGTGTTTGTGTTGGTGTTAGGGTACGTGTGTGTGTTTGTGTTAGTGTCCCCCTCTCTTCAAGGTACATGTGAATTGCATGGCAGATAGTGAAGTTGTAAAATAAACAAACAGACACACACACACATATTTATACTCATAATTTTATATGGCTACATATGGACCACCTAGCGAGGGGTTTTTAAAGAGGGTCGCCGCCGAACAAAAATCGTTGAGAAGAAAAAATACTACTTGAAAAATGCATTTTCTACTGGGGAGTAATTTTTTGTTTTGTCAGTTGGGGTGTATGAAAGAGATGGCATGATGCTATGTGAAATAGAGTACTTGAAGCTAGTAGAAATTTTTAAAATACAATACAACTTCCAACTGTGCGGATGCAAAGGGACACACACAGACATACAAATATATTATCTCCCTCTTATGTGACGGTGCAAACTTACGATGATGATAGTAAACAGCAACAATATAAACATATGTACATATATACATACATATAACTACGATTTATAGGGAGTAACTAATATAGGGTGAATAAGAATCAAAAGGAAGACGAGGAAATAAATTAATGGAAAAAAATAAAAATTACCACTACAGTGACAAAATACATAACGATAGGGGAGCCATAAACTCTTTGGGGGAAAAATCCATAGTAAAAACCGTACTTAAAGATTTTTAAAATATGTGAGTCTGTATGTGTGTGTGTAGAAAACTACACTCATATACCTAGGGCAGAAACTTAGCCAGACGTAACAAAGTCGACAAATTTTTATGCAAAGCTAGGGGACTCATGCTTCACACACACTCTCAGGTACCCAACTGAAAAACTCCATTTCATATCTTTGAAAACAAAAACAAAAAATATCTGAAAGGACATGGAACTATAGTAAAGTGTACACTACTCGAGGGGAGAAAATGTGTACGTATGTATGTAAATGTGTGTGCAGATGTTGTTTGTAAAAGCTAGAACGTAGTAGAAAAGGCAAATCACAAAACATGATGCTAGCAGCTAACGAAGTTATATGTAATGAAAGATGACAATAAAATAATAGTAAAAAATATAAAATGAAGAAAACGAAGAGGACCAAGAATCGGCAAAAATCGTAATATGGCGAGTACACAAAACTTCCATTTGCTGTTAACAGTGGAGTTGTCTGTAAAAAGGTGTAACAGAGAATTAACAGAGAGAAGTTGAAGAGATGTAAATAACATAAGATGGGGTTTTTATTAACAGTAAAGAGAAGAAGTACTGCTTAGATAATGGAGTTAATTTAACAGTGAAGTCAGATAAATTAGTAAAGGGAGCGGAGTAACATTATCAAATAACGGAGTAATTAAATAACATTTAATATTTTTTAAATAAATCTAGATCTATGATAGACTTTAATTTAGTTTTCTGAAGTTTTTGTTTGGATTTCGAAAATGAATTTAAAGGGAATTTGAGCGACATTAAACTCAAATTATTGTTTTGATCTCGGTCTTATTGATGGATTAATGTTTTCAAATTCCTTTGTGAAATATACATTTTTATGAAAGTGTTTATTTAGGAGTATTAAATTTGCCTCCTTTCAAACTAATCACATTCAGGACTTCTGAGCGTATGACAAATTTTAATTTAACGTACTTTTGGGCGTATGATAGACTTTAATTTAACGTTCTACGCAGCCTATGATTGTTATTATTACCATTCCCATTGGTTTTGTAGGTTATAAACGCTCAAAAATATCACGTTTTTTTTTAAATTAATTCGTCTTTACTTAATTAGATTAGCAAAGGCAGCGGAGTAACATTCATAATATAGCCGAGATGAAAAAATTGAATCTTGTAATCCAATAATATTTAATATTTTTTTTAACCCTTTCAGTGTCAAAAAATTTTTTTGTCGGAATAAAAATCTAAAATTTTGTACTTAAAACCATATGAAGGCACAGATTTTAGAAAAAAAGCAATTCTTAATTTAACCCTCGGACAGTTTTGACTGTCTTTCAGCAAAAACAAAGAAATAAATTGTAACGGTACATAGGATAACCGAAAAATTGCAAAGGAAGAGAGAAATTTTAAATGTCGAATATATTCGACAAAAACACTGAAAGGGTTAATAAATACATATATGAAATCGTTTAAAATCGTGAGATCCGGAGCCGGACTTTTTGAAATTATTATTGATAGATTATTGAAAACTATCTTATATTAAGCACACACCAATTTATATTGAAAATAATCATACGCCCTGTGGAAACTAATATTAAAAATAATAATACGCCCAATAGTACCATGAATAATTTAATTTATCATACGATCCGACATACGACACACTGGACTTGATTTTTTTTTTTTGAAAACTATTTTGATATTAATTAATTTGGAATTAATTAATCAAATAACATTTAATATTTGTCTTTTAATAAAAATATGAAATAGTTTAGAATCATGAGATTGCCGGACTTCAATGGTGGTGAATCTCATATTAAAAATAATCATACGCCCAAAAGTACATTGATGAAATTCATATTAAAATCAATCATTCGCATAAAAGTACCTTGAATTTAAATTTATCATATGATCCGACATACTGCATATGTATTCTTCAGTTCTTGTTTTTAGACAACAATTTTGATATTAATGAATTTTTATTTAATCAAAAAATATTTAATATTGGTCTTTTAGTAATATATGAAATAGTTTGGAATCATGAGGTCGCCGGTCTTCAATAATAATAAGCCCTGGTGAAACTCATATTAAAAATAATCATCAGAAATTCATATTAAAACAATCATTCGCCTAAAAGTACCTTGAATTAAAATTTTTCTTTTTAACGATTTTAATATTAATTCATTCGTTTAAGACAAAAAGTTGGAATAAAATAGTAAGCTGTTATATATATTTAACAATTCAAAATTCGCATTTCTGCAATAAGTAGATTTCTCCAATAATCTATATTTTATTAAGCACGAGTTTTTGTCTAAAATAAATGGATTAATATTAAAATCGTTTTTTAACTACGATCTACGATTAATAACCGGGTACATTTGTACAGTTTTTTTTTTTTTTTGATAAAAAATGCTAAATGTAACATTTTCAATAATAGTGATATTTGGATCATATGTTGAGGAATCCTTCCTAAGGTGTTTCTACTAATAACTGATGGAAAAATTATAAATATTTTCTATATACGTTATTATTATAATTTCTACATTTGTACTTATCCGAAAATAGGACTATTATTAGTTTTTTTTTGTAAATTAGTCTATACGTAGGTCCTACATCTTGCTCATATAGACACATTTCCAAAAAAAAAAAAAAAAACATGATAGTCCCATTTTTATATGAATTACAGGCCTATATTTGTATGGGTACAAATGTATCACGGTTATAGATCTTCGTACCCTTTTTTGGTTATTGACCATGGGTTAAAAAAGAAAATCATCTTCAGAATGTCGTATCGTATGATACATTTTATTATTAATTTCAATTTCTTCAGGACGTATTATTTGTTATGATGATCTTGCATTCTATCATATGAATATTCATTTATCCAGTATTTAAAATGACTTGAGTCGTATTGTACGACTTAAACCAGATATCGCCAAAATTGTCATTGGGTTCTTTTTTTCGTACAATTCGAAGCGATTTAAATAATTTGGACTGAATACACAATTTGGTATTGTACATATTGTAAAGCGCATAATTCGCCCAAAAATTTCAATTTTTAGATTTTTCTTTATTTTCCAAAATATATATTTTGTATATTTAAATATGAGCTCTAAAACGTTTTTGACTGAGGGAGACATTGGGCCCAAATGGGTTTAAATCCCCATGCTGAAAATCTACAAAAAATATATAGTTTTTATTCCGTGCAGAAATTCTTATTTGGCATTGAAAAATATTATTGAAAATGTTGCATACATTTCAAATCCAAATAACTATTTTCATAAAAAAATATTTAAGAAATACCAAAATCAATCTCAAAAAAAAATCCCCTAAAAGTCTTTAAAAATCTAAATTTTCTTGAAAAAAATCCAAAAATTGAACATTTTTAGTTAACTTCAAATAATATAACATTCCATAGTATTTTTAATGCAATAACAAAATTGAATAACATTTCAATAATTTTTCTATGAAACTCACTCCATTAAATTATTACATTGTGCACCTCTGCAGTCAAAGCTGCTGTTAATTTATGAGCTCTGTAATAAATACTTCCTCTCTTAACATTTTATTTCCTTTTACTGCCTTCCTATCTTCACTTCTCTTAATGGCATGTTATGTCCTTATATATGTGATTAACAGAATTGTATTTCTGTTAAGGGTAGTTGTAAATTTTATGAAGATAAGTTATCTAAATGTTCGTTATGTACTCTCAGCAACTTTCTCTCTGGATGCTGGGTGAGCCGCATACTACGATATTTGTGAGCAAAACAACGGTATGGGAAACTCTAAAAGAGCACAAAAGAGCCTTCTCTTTTTTTACGTTCACTCTTGTATTTATTAATTTAATTTGTTTATGAAGAAAATATATTAATACAAAATGTTTACAATGGTAAATAATTTATTTTAATTAATGTTAAAATAAATTTAATTTTAATAGGGATTGGAATTCTCTCTCTCTGCTCGAATTGTGTGTGATAAACTCTATACACAATTTGTACTCTCTCTCTAAATTTCTTATCACATCCAGCATCCTTTGGAAATATTATGTGTATAAAATATACACATATGAAAACCAAATATAATAAAATATTAATTTATATTGTTAATTAATAAAAAAGAATACAACAAAATATTATTAAATAAATAAAAAAAAAAACACATGAAAAATAACAAAAACCATTACAAATTAGCAAAAATATACCATTTAAAAGGATAATATACAATTTTCATATATCAATCTGTCTGTCTCGGTACCTCAGTGAGTGAGTGAGTGTGTGTGTCTCTGTATTTCTCTATGTGTTGGAAACTCTCGTATACAATTGTAGGTATCCCCAAAAACAACAATTCCTTGCCATACCAAAAACAAAAAAAAAAAAACAATAACAACAATAATAAAATTGTGTATGGACCAAAATGAAAAGTGAAAAAAGCAACTGCGACAACGGCAACAACAACAATAGCAGCAATATCAACACTAATAACAGCATCCACTAAACTGACAACAAACAAAAAACGGCAAAAACAACAACAAAAATATATATGTATGTATGTGAAAAAAATGCTCAAAGAAAAACTGTCAGACTAAAAAAGCGAAACAAGAAATGTTAAAAGTGAAATCGAACGACGCCCCATAAAAAAAAAGATGAAGATGAAGTGAAATTTTCTTCTCCTGTTTTTGCAAACAAAAATATATATTTTTCGGGATAGATTTTTTTTGCATGGAGAAAATGTAATAAAGTAATAACAAATATAAAGAAAATTCAACAATTTTTCGAGGATATTAATAAAATAAATTTCAATAAATTAAAAAAGTGGAAATTTTAAAAATAGAGAATTATAAAATTTAACAAACATGAAAAAATGTAACAAACCTGAAAATGGAACAACAAAAAAGTCTATAACAAAAAATGTGAAATAAAAAGGGAATAATATAAATTACTGAAAAGTGTGGTAAATAATTAATTTATTTATATTTAAAAATAAAAATATTTATTATTATTTTTTGTAAAAACATAATAACAAATTATTGTGAAAATAACTATCAACTTTTATAATGAAAAAGATACCGATAGCTGTGTATGTGTTAGAGACTGTGAGAGGTGTACATGTATAGAAGAAAATTTCGCTTGTGTAAACAAAAGAAAATGTGAAATTGATAGAAAAAAATCTACGAAGAAGATAAAATGGAATTTTTAATGAAGTAAAAAAAATCTATAAAACTAAAAGTAATATATAAAAAATAAATTTAAAAAATAATGTATATGGAATATAAGTTTAAAGGAAATGAACAAATAGATATTTAAGGAAATATAAATAATATATATGAAATGACAAACATTTCTAAATATCATAATGTTAAACATCCAGAAATACAACTACTACTATTATGGTCTTCGTGAGGACTTTTTGTATAAATTTGTCTACCTCTAAGACTCCAAAAAAGCAAATTATATCCATTTCGATTCAAACTCTTGGTATCGCCATTAAAGTTATACCAAATTCATAGAATGAAGTTCTCTTGATACTATTTGGCAAGATCCCCATTTGTTATTATATAGGACTTGGCGATATATAAACAAATTTTGTAAAGAAGTCATAAGGGCAGGTATCCTATTGTCTGGCAATATCTAATAAAAACTAGGAACATAATTACAAGTTCCGATTATATGATTTTATAGGTCTTTTTTAACATATATTTAATATTTTTGCAAAATATTGAATTATTCGAAATTAAGTGGAATCGATTGGATAAATAGCGTTAAGGAGATCATATATCACTCGGGGGCCTCTAATACAAAACCAGTGGGCGGAGCATTTGTTGTTGTAGCAGCCCTATTGCTTTTACACAATGGGAGAAGTAGAGTTAGACAGTGCTTACCATATGATACCCTTATATTACTGATCAGATGGAAATCTTCAAATATTCGGCTTATTATTGTTCTCCTAGGACGACTAGAAATCTAGACAAAAATTCTAATTTTAGCTCTATTTCAACCATGAATTATCATCTGATCTTGTCCTTGACCATAATCGGAATTTCATGTAAAATTGCATAGCGATCTTTGCGACATTTCTACCCTCTAGTGGGGGTAATGGTAATACTAAACAATATTAGTGCAGCCAGAGCCCTGTAAAAAGTTTAGTATAACTCTCCCATCCGTGTACGTACATCAATTTAAATGTCAACAACTCCTCTTAGATATACTATCAACTTCTGTAGTGTATGTCCTTCAGGAGTAAATATACACATTATCAAAACAGTCATGCTTATTCCATGGCCAGACCCATTTTTATGTGAAAAATTTCGTGATTTTGCGGTCATAATTGTGGCTTTTAGAGCGTCCATATAAACAGACATAAATATAGTTTTTGGTCCATTTCTTCCCCTAAATAATAATCGATAATTACCAAAAACAATAGGGGTCTTCATTAATAAAATCAACCTTCAACGCCAAAGCCTTGCTCTAAAAACTGATTTTGTTAAACCGTTGGGCGCCATATTGTTTACTATTGTTATTACTAGCATTCTATGCCTTTTTAATGGGTCAGATTATAACGAGTCTCCTAAGTATGTTCCTTAAAAGCTTTGGCGCCACATTCTGTGTAATTCAGATCCCAGATAGCTGGTAATGCAATAGTGCACCCTATAAATTCCCATCTAATCCCATCCATTGGGCTCAATTTCATTTTTTTAGATAAAAGAATTAATATTTGGAACGTTATAATGTGAAGATCACGTCCCTTCCAAAATAAACTTTCTCAATCACAAGATCAGCACCCTCCTCAATAATTGTAAAATTCGATTTAAAGAAGTTGATCAAGATGAATGAGAATTACCATATTTTATAAGGGGGCTAATACAAAATTCAGTCTATAAGCCAAAAGGGTCTATAACCAAAAATTGAAGGTCCCATAACTCGTTTTAATTTGGAGTGTCATAAAAATGTCTAAATTGAGGCGGCACATTTTCTCGACATAATCTGGGCCACTTTAAATTGATCAAAAATTGGGTACAAGGCTAGGTGACAACACTCGTTAAAGAGGTTCTCTATTTACTTAGAATATAGAATGTCAAAATTTTGCTCTATAGTTTGGAAACAGTTACCCGATCCTGTAAAGGTGTAATGGTGTGTAATGGTGTAGTACCTTTTCAAGGTAACTTTGACAAAGGGTCATAAGCAGACATGACAAAATGCAATCATTTTTGGAGGGTAACAGCTTCTGAAATAGAAATGTATACTTATATAGAGGTTATATCCTGAAAGGAATTGGAACATTTCCAATACCAATGATTCCGAATTACAGGAATTCCTGTTGGAAAATAAAATCGTCCTGATATGATTGAGGTTATTATGAATGCAAGAGATAATTTCAGTAACTCCTTGTCCTATACTGCCCCTCATTGGGCGCCACATTCTATTTATGTCAAATCCCCATTATTAGGCTGAAATACCATCATTAGCAGTTTATGTTTTGAGTTTTATTGAAAACAAGTTTCAACAATTGGGCGCCATTTTAATTCATTTTAAATTTCGGGCGCCAAATTTTTGATATTTTTTATTATTTGTATTTACTACAAATAATAAAAAATATCTTTTTTATTTACTTAAACCCGATCAGAAAAAATCATAAATCTTTCTTTCTTAAAAACCGTTGGGCGCCACGTTATGTTTATGTCATTTCGAAACTAGTAAATCAAATAACTGGGACAGAAACGTTTCACTAAATAAATTTGAGGATTTTTTCTGTCTGATCGAATTTGTTAAAATCGAAAATCCTAATCCGTCATTTCAGTATTACAACAAATTTGATAGACAAGGGAAAAATCTGAGAGTTATAAATGCTTGATATGTTTTTTTCCTTGTCAAAAAATTCACGCTCGGACGTCAATCATTTTGGGTGGGTGGTAAAATTTTCTGAAATCCAAAGATACTTATATTGAGGTTACAACCAGGAAATGGAACACTTGCAATATCAAAAATCTAATTTACAGGGATTCCAGTTAGAAAATAAAATCGGATACGATTGAGATAAATATTAATGTCAGAAGAAATGTTAAAGCCCAGCAAATCCTCCATCTTGTCCCTCACCATGCTCAATAATATGCAAGGTACTCCATTATCCTTAAGATGTACTCTCGTGTAGCCAAACAAAATATTGCATTACCGCACACACACACACAACTATATTAAATAATTATCTCGTATAGCACACAACTGAATTACAACAAAAAAAGAACACCATTACCATCTAACAATGGTCACATAATATAACAAAAAGATACCCCTCATTTTTATAAAAAAAACCTGGCCTTAACATGAAACAGATTTTTGTTACCTTCACCTTAACTGTAAATATTTAATTACCAAGCTGCCCATCATGACGATGGTTGAATAATAACGGCTGCTAGAATAAAAAAATACATATTTTATAAAATCAAGGCCAATATTTTAACAAATTCTTCCTTAATTCAAATACTTAAGTCTCGTTACTGTCCCTCTTCCTAGTTTTTTTTGTCAATAACACAGTTAGGTTTCACAAAAAAAAAAAAAAAAAAAAACATATATCCTCCAAAACAAAATTTATATGCGACAACTGCAAAACAGTTAATTAGCCACAATACGACATGTGTACATAATATAAATACCTACATATGTACACATGTTAGCCAGGAGCCATGAAGTAGAATGAAATTTGTTCAAAACCGTAGGGGTCGGTTCGGCGGGGAGATAAGGTCATAATGTCATTGTTGTCTATGCCATATGGCTGGTTGGCTGGCAAAGTACAAATATCCTTCTTCCTTTTTTTGCTACAGCTTCCTCTACCTTACCCTCCTTCTCCTTCGTCTTTCGTTTCTTCTTAGCATTAAAAATTATTAGCTAATGCAATAGTCATGCAATTGCGGGTAGGCTTTTTCATTCTATATTCACATTGTTATTCGCGCTACTGTCGCTACTGCTGCGGCTCATGGCCATCATCGAAGAATGAACAAACAAGAATTAGTTTATTTTTGTTAATATCTATATATTATATATATGTATGTATTGGGGGGGAAATATACAAAAGATCTTTCCGTGGCTTTATGGCAAAAAGAAAGTATAAGGAGCATATTAAAATGGGGGTTGGTGGTGGGAGTGAAGAAGAAATATTAAATTTTGTAATATTTTTCTTATAATTTTTTTTTAATAAAAAATATGCTTTGTAGCAACATATACTTAAAGAAATAAGTCGGGAAATATGTAATTCCTCCATTGTATCAATTCGACCGCCTATGATAGGTAATAACCAATAAAGTGCTCTCATAATTTATTTAAATTTTGATTTTACGTCAAATTTCAAAATTTGGACTTTTATAACAATTTGGACTTGAATAATTTTAAAATAGAAAATCCTACAATAGGGCGACATCTCAATTTTACAATAAATATATTTGAATGGAGAAAAATCTTAAATATAAATGCTTGATATGTTTTTTTCCTTTCTGAAAAAATCCATGCATGGTAGCCAAAAACTTGTTCTTCTGATTCTTACTTTCTGATTTTTTTAACCCGTTGGGCGCCAAAATTGATAACAATTATTATTACTAGCAATTTATTGCTTTTAAATGGTTCAGATTACAACGAGTCTCCAAAGTTTGTTCTATAAAAATGATTGGGCGCCACATTCTATTAATGTCAGATTCCCGATATCAGTCTGGAATACCAATGGTGCATCTCATAAATTTCGGGCGCCACATTTTTGATAAATATTATTACTTGTAAGTAATGACTTTACTTGAAGCCGATCAGAAAACATCTTAAGTGTCTGCTTCCTAAAATCGGTTGATTATTCCACTTGGTAAATATTAAATCAAATAACAGGGCTACAAATGTTCCACTCAATGAATTTGAGGATTTTTGGCTGATCCAATTCTTAAAAAGGAACTGTTTCGATAATTAAAAAAAACTACAATTGGGCGCCATTTCAATTTTACTATAAATTTATTAGACAAGAGGAACAAAATATGTTATCTTTAATATAAATGCTTGATATTATTTTTTTCTGAAAAATTTCACTCTCGGTCGCCAAAAACTTGCTCTATGCTGAAACTGATTTAGTTAAAGCGTTGGGCGCCAAATTGTTTACAATTTTTATTACTAGCAATCTATGACTTTTAAATGGTCCAGATTACAACGAGTCTCCAAAGTATGTTCCTTGAAAACGATTGGGCGCCACTTGCTGCTTATGTCAGATCACAAACATCAGAATGCGATACCAATGATGCACCCAATAAATTTTGGGGACTTAGAAATTGTGAAACAATTTGTGTAAGGGGAGGGCAAAAGGATGTTATCATGACCGGCAGCATTTGAAATAGTTTCTATACATTTGGGCGCCATATTTTGATATGCATCAAGCGCCAAAAAAACATCTATCATCATCTGAATCTTCGGAATTATCGAAGTCTAAACTGTTGGACGTAAAAAATATTCTATCATGATGTACACATTTGAAATTATGGGAGCCTAAAACGTTGTGCGCCAAATTTGTTGAAATCAATATTTAATTCGTAATCAACAGGTTTTGTTTGTGGAAAATTCCTTTCCATAAAACTTTACCCACAATCGGGAACTAAAAAAATGTATATTATACTCTGTACAAATTGATAGAGTTTCTAAACCGATGACCTTCAAATCTTACACAAGAAACATTTTCAGTGAGTACTGATTATCAAGAACATGATTGCATAATCGAAGCAAAGAGCTAATGAATCGTTGGACGCAAAAATGTTTCCGCCATGATCGGCTTTGTTTGAATTAACTGAGGCTATATTGTTGGGCGCCACATCGTGCACTAAAAACTTGACCTTCAAATCTGGTAACGTTCGGGATCCATCAGCAAGGAAAATTTTCATTTACTATTCAGTGTCAAGAAGTTCACTTCATAATCAGCGCAATTTAAAACTGCTTATAAACCGTTGGGCGCCAATATTAGTAAAAATTGATCACAAAAAAGTTTTCATCATGATAGCTACAATTTGAATTAGCTGAGGTTATACTATTGGGCGTCAGTTAACAATCACGTACCAAAAACTTGACCCCATGCTTTCCACAATTTTACGTTGCTGAGTATAAAACGTTGGGCGCCAGATTTGTGAAAGATGACATTTGCGATCTAAAGATTCAGCTGTGGACCAAAATTCCTATCCCCTCACAATCGGACGCTCAAAATTGCTATCATGATCTGCACAAAGTGAAACAGTTTGTAAATCGTTGGGCGCCAAATTTGTTTACTATCATGATCTGTACTAAGAACCACAAAACGTTGGGCGCCATATTAGTTAAAAATAAGGCACTAAACTCTTAGTCTTATGCTTTGTACAATATGAATTACCTGAGACAAAACCGTTGGGCGCCACATTTACTTAAAAAATATTTAAAAATAATATATAGATTTGGGGTCTATAGATGTTTTCTGAAGCAAAATACTTTTTCATAAAGACATCTCGACCCAAAATCAGGCTCGAAAAAAACTATTGATCTACACCATTTTAAATAGATTCTGTACTGTTGAATTTGAAATTTGATAAGAAATCGTTATCGAATTTGAAACCCTGCTATTCAACAAATTTGCTATAATAATCGGCTCAACTTCAGTTAGCTGAGACTGAATCGTTGGGCGCCAAATTTGAAAAAAATGATCTCATACTATGTATAATTGAAATTAGCTGTGGTTAACAGTCGGGCGCCAAATTTTGTAGATAATCCTATTTAATTTGGTTCTAATAAGTTTATACGATCCTTAACCCTGATATAAGCCACATGTTGTAATTTGATCCAAAACTTAGCTAAAAAGTCACTAAAAATTTAACAATTTTATTCCGGTTCTAGCGTTGGGCGCCAAAATGAACAAAATCTACACGTTTGTATTTTAGCTGCACCGATGTTCTCTTGGGGACACAGCCTCGAATAATTTAGTGCCATTTGAAAAAAAACTCTACACGTATGAATTTTCGTGACGCCGATGTTGTTTCTTTGTTTTTGGGGACACAGCCTCGAATAATTTTAAGTGGAACTACGTTTTCTGCTGCAACTTGGAAAAAATATTCTTCACCATTTTAATTATTTTTTCAATATTTTCATCTCTAATTTTTTTCTCCAATTTTTCCACTAACTAAGATTTATTCTCCTTTCCTCTCATTTACAGATTTTCTTTTGAATACAATTTAAACAAATGGCAAACTCCGAAATACCAACGACATAAGTGAATTGGAAAACCGAAAACCAAACAAAAATGTGGTGTAACGGGTCTATACCCCGCATTAAAGTCTGCTTTAAAATCTACAAAGCATTGCCAAAGTGTTGCAATAAATATAAAAGTTAAAAACTAAGGCAGAAATCTAACGAAGAAGGAGGAGGAAGAAGAAGAGAACAACTTATCTTTAATTCGAAAAAAAAACTGAAATTTGAAAAAAAATCTCATCTCAAATCTAAAAAACCAAACCTTGGAGATCAAGGAACTACAAAAGGGAAAATTATAAAAAAAAACAACATTTCCAAACGCACATCAGGCTATCCCGCCCATTTCCCTACTTACAAAAAACAACGCAAAACTGCTCAACTTTGAAAACTAAAAAAACGATTTTCAAAAAATAACCTAGAACTGCTCAACTTGTGAATTTGCTTACAAAGAGAGAAAGAGAGAGAGAGAGGGAAAGAAAAACTACTGAGACTGTTTAACTTGGAAATATTTTTTAAGAGAAATTGATTTTCTCTCTCGAATAAAAAAAAAACAATGGTTCGCCCATTACCCCACTCAACGGCGGCAATGGTACGCCAACAATTTGGCGTTGCCACCCTGTGTTTTGTAACGCTGACGCTCAGCTCTGTACCGGTGCGAGAAATCGAAGCCCAACGACCGCTATCGAATCACACAACCTATAATACCATACCGACGGGTCAGCATAATTATAAATTGCGGAATGGACGTACCCATGATTTTATTATACCAACCAGTACGGTGCCGTCAATACCACGAGGCCTCCTGGGTGGTGGAGTACCAATTTATGAAGATTTAGATGGTACAATGTCACCACAACGAGCTGGACGCCGTGACAGCCGTCGCCGTCTTAATTATGAAGTTTTGGCAACAATGCATCGTGGTAGTAGTACCGGACGTGGTATGGAATCGCTGCGTAAGGAACTAATGAAACCTTCGGTAGGTGGCCCCGGCGGCGGCATAAGTGGTAACAGTCCCGGATATCCCTCATATGTGGCAACATCTTCAATTGGTAAAATTGATGGTTTGGGTGGTGTTGGTCCGGCTCAGCGTTATGGTGATACGCTGCCACAGGCTGGGGTGTTATTTTCGACCAGTATGCCACCACATGGTAAGTTCAGATAACAGATTTTCTTTTTTTAGATATTAAATTTATTGTTGTTTTTGTTTTCAGGTTCCCTCAACGGCAAATTCAACCGCTATACCCCCAAATTGAATTCGCTCAACGAAATCCGCCGCATGAATAAAAATCAAGCTGATCAGCCAATGCGCGGCATTGATGATGACATCATCATGGAAGAGCATCCGGATCCTTTACAGGTGATTAAAGACAAATTAATGAGTTCACAGCCAGAACCGGTAAGTTGAATAAAAGGGACAATAGGGAAAAAATCTTCAAACTATTATTTCCTTTAATAACAAAATTGGGAATTGTCCCCCCAAACGAAGTAGCTCAGTCTAAAAACACGATAGATACCTTCGAAGTTATATCTTCTCCCATGTTGCCATTTCCCGTGAATCTTATTCTGGGAATTCAAAACTCCCTGTGGAAACTCCAGCCAAAATAGATCTCCATGACCGCTAAAAAAACTCTTCGCAGATTTGTGGTTTCATTCATTTCAGTTGTCATTCGTTCGTTTTCTTCCTCGCCAAGTGCCAGGAAATAATTAAAAAAATCGTCATCGGCAACAACAACACATAAATTCACAAATACAGCTGTTGCATTTCCAACAACTGCAAACACTATTTCCCTCCCCCCACACCTCTCTCTTTCTCTATCTCTCTTCCCTCCTTCCTTGGAAAATAGAATATCGTGCGGTTATTCCTTTATTTTTAATTATTCCACGGATATTTTTAGATTGCAAAACAAAAACCATTTGGCAGGGGGACTGAAGAATTATCTGAGATTTTCGCGCAACATTCAAGTGCTGTGAATGAATGAAATTAAATTAAAAAAGAGATGGTAGCGAATGTTGTTGAGGATTTATGATGACAACTTTTCTGTAGTTTCATTTAGAGGAGATCCAATTGTCCGATTGGATTTCCTATGCATTTCTATTTGTATTTTTCTCCTTAGTTTAAGAGGAAGGGAGATGTTTGAAATATTGTAGAGAAGTCAAAATAATTTTTTAAGGCAGGAGAAATACGATGGAACTCAGGTCTAATCCCTTTAAATAAATCACTAGAGCTAAAAGGACCTCTGGATGTCAATCGCTGTAGCTTAGGATTTTTGCGTTAAGTTGCATGAGGATCTATGTGCCCATATTGCTAAGGCTAAAGATGTAGTTGGAAAAAATTCCCTTCCACAGATTGGGCGCCAAAAAATGCATTTTCTGATCTGAACAAATTAAAACAGCTTGTAAGCCATCGGGTATCAAATTTGATATCGATTGGGAGCCAAAATGATGCCATCATAATTGGCTCAACTTGAATTTGCTAAGACTGTACCGCTGGGCGCCAAATTATTTAACAATCGTGCTGGTTTTGGTGCTATCATGCTTTGCACAATTTAACTTAGTTAAGGCTAAACCGTTGGGCGCCGAATAGAAAATAGTTAAAATGTTGTTGGAAAAAAATTCCCTTCTATAAAAAGTTGTTGGCGCCCAATGAGAGGGTAAGGGCGCCAACAAGTGGCTATTGTGATCTGCAACTTTACCGTGTCAACTTTAATATCGATCGGTCGCCTAAATGTTGCTATCATGTTCGGCTCGACTTGAATTAGCTGAGACTACACTGTTGCGCGTCAAAAATGTTTTCTCATCCTATCACAACAACAAAGGTCCTATCATAATCGGCACAATTTGACTTAATTAAGACTACTCGAAAAAAACTTCTATTGATATAAGGCGACATCTGTATCTAAGATCGTCTATACCGATGAGCCCCCATACATCAACCTGTGACCCCTATATCTGATAATCGTTTATGAAGAAACGCCCTCTAAGCCTGAGGTATTTGTTTTTGTTAGCATCATTTCAATTTCGTAAGAATTTTTCTATGGAATCAATTCTCTGTCTAAGGAATTATTTGTATTGAAATAAGTTCCATCTAAAGGGGAAACTGTAACCTAGGCTTTGATATGGTGCTCTAGGCAAAAATTGTGACATCTATATTTGAAAATTTTTGTTAGACAATTTCTGGTTGCTGATTGAGTTTTCGAAGTTTTTTTTCGGAGAAAGTATCGACATAGGTATCAGAAATTTTGTGCATAGAATAAACAACGACCTCTAGGCGTAAGAGGTTTTTTATGTCTAGAAATTCTGTTCCAAACACATCCATCTCCAGAAAAAACCTCCGAACTTATGTCATAAATAATTAACTGGCATAGATCTTAAAATCCTCAGACTTGAATATTTTTTTCTTGGGAAGATCTTTCTAAAACTACTCTTCTAGATCTGGATATTTTTTAAGAAAAATTAACTTTTAGTAATTTTCTACATAGAATAAACAGCGACCTCTAGGCCTCAACGATATTATTATGTTTACATATTCTATTCTAGAACCATTTGTTAAAATAAATGTATAAATAAATAAATGTTTTACTTTAGCAAAAATTTCGAATTTAGAGTCTGAATAGAATATATTTCGTCGAAAACACATATTCTGAAATTCTGAATATCCACATAATTACTGTGATATGTAGATCTGAGTGATTTGCAGCGACCTCTAGCTTCCCATCTTTACGTCTGCGAAAATACTTCAATCTTATTTTCTTTTGTCTAGAAAAGCCTAAAAGCCAGACCCTCCTTATCGTTTCAATATGTTTCTGTTGAAGCAAAATATCTAACACTCATTTTAATAGACTGCGACATCTAGTTCTGAAAAATGGTTTTACATAAAAAGCAGCGTCCTCTGGTTTCCCATCATTTAAACAGAGATCCCATCTATATTTTCTCATAACAAATACCTACGACTTTAAAATCTGAATATTTTTCTATGGATGGAAATTCATGGCAAGGTTAAATCGGACGAATAATTTTTAATTGAAAATAGTACGACCTCTGAAAACTGTTATTCCTTAAAAAGCTGCGAAATCTGGTTTTAGTAGTTAAATACCCGCAACATACCTTTTCCATTAAAAGCATCAGATCTTTGCGTCAAAATATTTTCCTTCCTATAAAAATAAATGCCCCTTTACAACGCATTATAGGCCTCTATATAATGCGTTGTAAAGGGGCTTGCCTAGGAACATCTTCTTCTGAAAGCCTTCTTTGTCCGAAAGCCTGATGTATGTATCTATAATAAATTACAGCAAATAACTTCGACGTGCCTGAATATTTATTCTGCGAAAACAGTACTTCTGAACTTAAATTAGAAATACCACGACATCTAGATCTGAAATATGTTATATAGCGACCTCTAGTTTCACACTTTTAATCCGAGTATACTCCATACTTCGTCTTCTCCATAATAAACACTACGGCTTTGGAGTCTAAATATTTGTTCTTTAGAAGAAAATATAATTTTAGGGTGGATCTTAATATTTTATGTATTGAAATGGTGCGGCCTCTATACCTGAGAGTAACTATTCTAAAGCAACAAACGCGACCTTTGTTTTTCGTAGTTCAAAAATGTCTGAAACGACCTCTTCTTTCCACCATGACTAATAATTTTTTTGTTGGTAAAAAATTCTTCCACCGAGTCTTCTTGTTTACAGAAGAAAATTTAAACTGAGTGTTGGTCTCAGTGATGTATTTCTGAATTGAAAATGGTACGACATCTGTATCTGAAAATATAAAACTGCGACCTCTAGTTTTCATTGTTGAAAGCTCTCCAATTCAGCCTTCTACTTCGCCCTTTAGTTTGTTTCTCTATGTTGTTCGATCTCTAGTTCTGGCGTCTGCGGATTTTTGTGTTTATAGAGAAAATTCTGAAATATATAAATATTCTATAGAAAAAAGTCCATGTTGAACCACTCAGATTTAAAAAAAATAGGACCTCTGTGCTTCATAATTTTATTTTCTTCGCAAATATATTTTTTCGAGAATAATTTTCTATAGAAACCCTCCCTATTTCCCTTGTTAAGGTCTTTTTTTAACTCTACCTTTTCCCGGCTAAGTATTTATCTCTTCTCTCGCTCACAATAAATCTCAAACTTAATCTCTTTCTTTCGCTTCTTTTCTCTCTCTTTCCAGATGACTCACCCTGCATCAGCCCACAATTA
>NW_026880483.1:0-30448 GCF_032173495.1 Musca vetustissima
ACAGACTTTCTTTGAAATCGCTTCAGATTTATATAGAGCTAGTTTTTGTAGATGGTCGAATGTCTAGTTTGGAGTCCGTACAAATATAGATATAGATCACACACATATTATCCTCATAAGAGATTATATGATTCTGCGATAATCGATATTCTATTATAGGTTTCAGTGAGAACCATAAGTTGAACTCCTGAATATACCCAAAGTGATCTAGGTATCATATAACCAGACCTGTCCGGCTCTAGTACTTTGCTTACTGGTATCTAATGCGCATCAAAGTTAAAATTTTCATGTGTTTTCTAAGTAATAATTAGGAGTTGAAATGGGCCCTACCATTTATTTTTTTTCTACTCTCTAAAGAAAAGGAAATCTGACCAATTAATAGGGATTGCAATTTTTAAGATGTTCGGTAAATATATAGCGTGCTGGAGGGACCAAGACTTTTGTGTGAAAAATTACAAATTGTGTTTATAATGGTGTATATGGTCATCTCGTGAACAAAAGTACCGCAGTGTATTAAAGAAGGACATTCGACCTTTATTCTGATTTCAATTATACGTAAATAAAAGCATGGACTTGGGAGATATTATAACGTTTGTCTGGGTCTACATATTCTTATATGGTTTAATAGTACCCGTAGCACTAAAATAATGCAAGTATTACGTAATTTTACCAGGCTTAGTATTTAGATCCGCAGAAAGACAAACTATAGTCGTATTAGTGTTGGATATAATATGGTTGGCCCGTCTGACTATACGAATCCGCTCACTAAAGTGAAATATTTTTTTATCCATAGTCGGAGTCGATTTTTTTCCTTTTTTTTTGACAACTTCAGCTGAATTGGCCGACTCTGACTCAAAAAGAACACCTAAGATTATATTGAAGTATAACCCACAAACCAATTTAAACTACAGCACGAATACATTAATACTATCTAGTAAATGTTGACAACAGACTCCCGTCGATTATTATTTTTGCTATTTCTTCAGTGATGTCTTTGTTAAGTTTTTACCCATTACATCAGATACACTTATATCAGTTAACTACTAATGTATTCCCCTATATATATTAACATTTCTTGTGGAATAGGATCACATTCCAATGCTTGTAATAAATACCTAAAATAATCTATGAAATAGAAAAAAATAAGACAACAATAAAATCAATAATACGCTCCTTTGAAATGCTAAGAAAAATTCATTGAGTGGGGGTGGCAGTCTGACGCATATTTTGTATAAATTCTTTGTTTTCAGCCAACACCTACAAGTAGATAAAGAAAACTCACAACAAATACTATATGAATAAGCATGTAGTTTTCAAGGACAAACTAAAGAACAAACAAATTCAAGGTTAAAACATCTCAGTTAAAAATTTATGAAATTTATATTTATGAAATTCCCTTAAAGGTGAGCCGTATTATTTGAAGCAAATATAAACCAAATTATTAATACTTCTTTCTGGTCTATAATCTCAAATACAAACAATTGAAAATTTGATATTAAAATAGATTTACAACTCATTTGTGAATACCGAGAAATATGATCATTTTAAACATAATTAAAAGATTATTATCATATTTTAATGTATTACTTCCTTTAATAAAAAATAATCCAAACATCAATGAACATTCATCATTCGCACCATGGTACTTTAAATGGGAATATTTTCATCTCACACACATCAATATTACTCCTACACTCACACACACAATCAAATATGAAAATATTCTTGGCAAATATTTAATATGCATTCCAGAAACCATAAAAAATCCAACAACAACAACAAAAACATCGTCATCATCAGATATACACAAAAGCATTTAATTTGTCATTAATAACACATTGTTGTGCAAAATGTTCGAAAATCCAAACATAGATAAAATATTTCTCATACGACCCAATGAACAAACAAATCAAATTACCAAATCTAGCCACACAAACATATTTTTTTTTTTTTTTTTTTTTGTTGGCTTTTCCCGCATACCACTCCGTCTGTCTGTGTGTGCGTCTGGTAAAAAATTAGATTTTTAATTTATATTTCAACAATCACCGCAATTATGAACGTTTATCCATTCACATGTAAATAATAGATGACGAAATTATTATGAATTATTTTGGCAAAATCAAATTCAAATCTATTGGCGCAGAAACAAATGGATTATAAATGTTGTTTTGGAGGGGAGAGATGGAAATCATCACAAGGATTGAATTTGTGTAATATTTTCTACCACTTTTTTTAAGAGCAATAATCGTGAATAAAAAAACATATTTTTCCAAGGACTATGTGTACTCGTGCTATACTCGTATATTCGTTATTTTTTTAAAAATATTCAAGGACTCGTACAGGCGTGGATTTTTAAAGAACATTTTTTCAAGGACTACCAGACGTGGTTTTTTTAAGGACTACCAAAGGTTCAAGGACTCTTATAGGCGTGGATTTTTTTTAAGAATATTTTTTCAGGAATTCTTTCTGGCGTGGATTCTTTGAAGGACTCTTAGAGACGTGGTTTTTTTAAAGAATATTTTTTCAAGGACTACCAAAGGTTCAAGGACTCTTATTGGCGTGGATTTTTAAAGAATATGGGGGAGGGATGGAAATCATCACAAGTATTGAATTCGTGTAATATTTTCTACCACTTTTTTACAGAGCAATAATCGGGAAGAAAAAAAACATATTTTTTCGAGGACTATGTGTACTCGTGGTATACTCGTATATTTTTTCAAGGACTACCAAAGGCGTGGATTTTTGAAAGAATATTTTTTCAAGGACTACCAAAGGCGTGGATTTTTTTAAGAATATTTTTTCAAGGATTCTTTCAGGCGTGGATTCTTTGAAGGACTCTTACAGACGCGCTCTGATAGACGTGGATTTTTTCCCAAATTAAATAGTGTATTTGTTTTCGTGAGAAATCTAAAAACTTTCCCTCTAATTACAATGGATTTGCTTATCATTTACAATTAAATCATCAAAATTAGTCCTAATTGGGCCAGAATATTTTTCCTTCGCTTAAATTAATGTTCCTTAAATATATAACCTTGGGTATCCCCCTCCATACTCCTCATAGAAAATGAAATATTTTCTGTCCCCAACAACCACTTAACAAAAATTATTTACGAAATTTCTAGTTGACATTTTTATGACACTTTTGATATCAATGGTATGGAATGACTGACTGAATTTCTGATTGTTTGTTTCTTTCTCTTCGCTGACTATAAACGACTTATTTGTGTCATAGCAGATTTTCTTATCAAATGTTCTGACAGCAAAAGATTTATGCACTGCCAGAGGCTAATCTCGAAAATATTGTTTCTCATTATTTCTTACTTAGCGACAGTGAAAGTTCTACTTACGCCCCAGCACCACCCACGTAACAAAAGGGGGAAATATTTAATGTGAAAACCCCTTAAAAACTCGTAGATCATTTGACCCTTCCTTTGCCTGGCCGGCCTACAACCTTTTCCTTCGCTTGTGCCCATGATTAACATGATTGTCATGACACGAAAGTTGTTGCCAAGTTCGAAAGGATATTAAGTTGGCAAAGTAAGCAGAAAATTTCTGTATCCTGAATATGACACAAAGAGAAATATCACAGGATTATTATTAATATTATGCTATTTATGATTATTATTTGTATGGCCCATATTTCTTTGATGGTTTATTTTTCGAGAGAAAAAAAAAACAACAAATTTTGTTTCTTCATCTTCGATTTATGTATGAATCGAAAAGAGAATTTCAAATGGAAATCGAAAAACATTAAATACATAGTTACTACTTTTGGTAGTGGTTCGACATCACTACAGTATTTTTCCATATACTATATGTGAACACATATACATATATACACCCTCTGGCAGGAAGGGAACCTCCATCTAACTATGAGTAAAGCAAATTTATGGGTTTTTTTGTTTTGTTGGTCCTATGTCAGTGCCAATAATAACTCGTAAAAATAAAATTTATGACTTTGATGAAAGGATACTCTTGGTGACGGGGGTGTAGCTATAAATGACACATTTGTCACATTGATACATAGTTTTTATAGATGCGATGTATGTATGATGGGTGTTTGGGTGTGCGCGTCTCTGCAAATTGATATTTTGTCAGACAGTCTGGAATCAATGTTTTGGCATAATGATGTATGTGCATGGATACAAAATAGAAAGAGGAGGATAGTACTAACTATTTCATAAATGTCGATTTATGAAGAATATTTTTTTCAAGGACTATCAGAACCATAAGCGTAGGTTCTTAAAGAATATTCAAGGAATAGCAGAGACATAAACGTGGCATTCTTAAGCGTATTTTACCAAGAGAAAATATAGATAGAGGACAGGATTTTTACAAAATATTTCTTTGAGGTCTACAATAAAAATAGTGGTGGATTTTTAGATAAATTCCAGATAATATTTTTTCTAGGACCACAATAAATCCAGTTTTGTATTTCTAAATTTCCAAGGATCACGTTGGATATCGTGGATTTCTATATAATATTTTTTTTTTTTTGAGGATTACAATAGGCATAGGCGTTGATTTCTAAAGAATGTTTTTTCTAGGACCGCAATAGGCGTGGATTTCTATAAAATATTTTTGCAAGGACCACAATAGGGTGAATAAAGGATATTTTTTAAGGACCACAATAGGCGTGGATAAAGGATATTTTTCAAGGACCACAATAGGAGTGGTTTCTAAAGAATATTTTTTCAAGGCCAACATTAGGCGTGGATTTTTAAAGAATATTTGTTTAAGGACCGCAATAGGCTTGGATAAAGGATATTTTTTCAAGGACCACTATAGGCGTGGATAAATGATATTTTTTCAAGGACCGCAATAGGCGTGGATAAAGAATATTTTTAAAGACCACAATAGGTATGGATAAAGGATATTTTTTCAAGGACCACAATAGGGTGGATAAAGGATATTTTTTCAAGGACCACAATAGGCGTGAATAAATGATATTTTTCAAGGACCACAATAGGAGTGGTTTCTAAAGAATATATTTTTCAAAGACCACACTAGGCGTGAATTTCTAAAGGATATTTTTTCAAGGATCACAATAGGCGTGGATAAAGGATATTTTTTCAAGGATCACAATAGGCGTGGATAAAGGATATTTTTCAAGGACCACAATAGGAGTGGTTTCTAAAGAATATTTTTTCAAGGACCAAATTAGGCGTGGATTTCTATATAATATTTTTTCAAGGACCAAATTAGGCGTGGATATCTATATAATATTTTTTCAAGGACCACAAGAGGCGTGGTCCTGGTGATGGTTTTGAGCGTCGTGTGAGATGTTGCCCCTTTGTTTGTTTTTCGTATTTCTTCAAAGATTTCAGGCGAACAAATTGTGGTGTCCAACTGAGAAATGACTTCCGACGTTGCTCAATCGAACAATTGCAGCTTAATCAGTTCTACGAATAAACAAGCTACCATTTGCATCGAAGTACTATTTCCACGAACAACTTTCGACGGATTTGACTACTCCACTACAACACCGCGGTCGAACCACAATTTGTCATCTATAACGATTATATAAACAACTTATAAAGGAACGCGATCGGTTAATTTTTGTATTTATGAACCGCATTTACAAACCGAAACTGGAGTAATTTGGCATTTCGGGGTTTGGATACACACATTAATTTCGAAAAATAATTAATATAATATATGTGTTGACTAGCTGTCATATCAACCGCATCAACCTTCGTTCCTTATGTCGGTTATTCGGTGAATTGGATTCATAGGCATGCAAAAGCTTGACAGTAGCATAGAATGTCCTGTGAGAATACCTCTCAGGGTGATGATTTTCCTTTTGTTAGGCGTTAAGATTTGCTTAGGCCTATCTCTAAAAAAATGTTGTCAATATAGGTCCATATTGACATTTTCGGTAATGTTCAGGTTTTCGCCATATTTTCCAACCAAAAAGGCTATAATTTATAATTCCTGGTTTATGGTGAAATTCGTATTTGCAGAAAATCTACAATGTCGATCTATGTTTAAAACGCATTTTTCGAACAAAGTCATAAAATCAGGCATTCCTGTTTCTCGTATGGTGAGAAACATCTTTGCCGAAAATTTTTTATGTGGGTCTAGTTTGTTATGGAAATAGATCCCATATACAGAAGGATCCGCCTCATTTTCGGTATTTTTTAAAGCATCAATCGCATTCCCCACCGAATTCGAATTCCTGACATTTTCGTTTCCTGTGAATAGAAAGGTTCTTCCCAGATAATTTTTAAGCTGATACATGCTTGTATACCCTCCCCCTAATTATAACCTTCACCACACTGTGGTACAGGGTATTATGTATTTGTGCATTTTGTAACAGGAAACGAGATAGACACATAGTTCCTTTTAAGAATCGCTTTTTACGACGATTTATTCATGTACATCCTTCCGCCTGTTGATGTTAAATTGTAAAAAACATACTGGTCGCATTTTTGATTAGAATTAGATGAAATTTAGCACAGCTTATTTATTTGGCCCAAGGACGAACCCTATTGAAATTGGGAAAAATCGATTCAGATTTAGATGTAGCTCTCATATATGTTTTCGTCCGACTTAATGTTAATGGTGCACCAAAGTCGCTATATATCTTTCGATTTGGCACAGCGTACTTAATTAAGTCTAGAGTGATGATTGTTAAGCTTCGTGAAAATCGGTTCAGATTTAGATATAGCTCCCATATATATTTTCGTCTGATTTTAGGTAAATGGTGCGCCAAAGTCCTTTTACATCATTCGATTTTCACGAAATTTGGCACAGCGTGCTGTATTGAGTCTGGTATAAGTTTCGTGAAAACTAACCTGTACACAAGTATTCAAAGTCCTTTGAAATCGATTTTCAAATTTGGATATTTTTTTATGTGTATCTTGCACAAAACTGTCCACATGTTCCATATCAGATGTAAGTACATGCACAACGTACAAAATTGTGCATAGAATAACGTAGTTGCGTTTTGTAGAAGTACAGAGATAGCTCAACGGATGTCCGATTTATGTTTGCTTGAAATCGATTTACATAATGTTGTCCCATTGTAACAAACGAATGACATGTTTATGGATTGATGTAAGTCGGTTCACATTAAGATAAAAATCACATATTTTAGTTCATCCAATTTCAAAAATGCGACGTCTTTTAGAATGCATCTGTTTAATATACTCATAGTGGTGAAGGGTATAATATAGTCGGCCCCGCCCGTCTTTACTAATTTCCTTGCTGGTTTTCGTTGTTTTGAGCGCGGTCAACGTTTAGGCATAGCTCCCATATAAGTGTTCCCCCAATTTTCGGTATTTTGGGGTTCTAGTGGGCGTTTTTCAACCGAATTCGCTGAAATTTGGTACATTGTGTTCTTGTTGGCTACCAAATGTCTCCACAGAAAATTATAAATACAGGTCCACCTATTCTGGTAGACCCCATATAACTGTAGACCCCCATATATGTTCGGTATTTTGGAGGTTTGATCGTATTTTTGGCACCGACTTGTCTGTAATTTAGTATGTTGAGTTATTATTGGGTAGCAAATCTCTCCACTAAAAATTATAAATATAGGTTCATTTTTACGGGCAGACCCCATAGAAGGGTACCCCCAATTTTTGTTGTTGTTTGTAGTCGTATATGGTAACAAATATCCTTCTAAAAACTGTTAATATTCGCCCTTTTAGGGGTAGCTCGAAGTTGCCATCATAGTGTGTCTTAAATATTATCTTTAATATTGCTAATTTATGACTTTGTTTATGTGAAATTATGTTCCACCCTTTTCAATAAATTTTACTATTTTTCCCCCTACTATTGTATGGAGAGTATTACATCTTTATGGCTTTATTGCAAAAACTAGTAAAATGGCTGAAAATATATAAAATACATGAATACTTGTTCGACTGTAGACAATGGCGCCCAACCTATAAAAACTATGAAGCTGCATATATTCACAAGTTATAAAAACAATTTTCACTTATATAAAAATTTTGATTTATGTGACATGTAGTTGGGAATATGATTCAAAATATTTTATGACAGTACGGCATACATACAGACACATATTTATTTTGATGTGCTAGTTTGTCAGTTGTAAAAATTATGGAAATATTTTTTTGTTTAGTTGAGCAATGAACTATTATTAGCTAGCTATTAAGGGGTGATAAATTAATTAAATGTATTTATTTACAATTATAAAATTTTTGGTTTATTGGATGGGAAAATAACAATAATTCTACTCACACATTAAATGACTACTTTATCCAATATTTGAAACAATATATTCCCATCACAAATTATTTTTAGCTATTTTCATTTGTTATCCCGTTTTCCTCCATTTGTATGTAGGGCGGTTTTGCAATTTAATGAAATTGTAATTGTTACATTTCGATGTGGATATACTGGAAATTATGGCTGTTCGTGGTTGGTTGTTTGATGTGCCCTATATTTTTTTTTCTCTGCAAAATATTGTTAAATGCAAATTCATTACAATTCCCCATTTGTCTGTCCCCTCCTTCAGAACCCACCCTTTCTACATGTTGTTGTTGCTGTTTTCCAGTTACTGCCTTTTCCGATTTTATTGAGTTTGAAGTGCTGCTCTTAAATTGCGTCATTTTATAACTATTTGCATTTTTTTGCGAATATCTTTATTTTTTGCAGAAGTGTGATTGTAGATGTGTGCTTTCTATTTTTGCACACCCACACACAGGCAAACAAACAAGTAAATATATTTAGTAAGTGGGTTGCTACCGCCAATTCATGTATGTTTGTTAATAAGAAAATATTGTATGTGTACGCATATGTGTGTTGGTGTGTAACAACAATATATAACTGGTTACAGTGTGATAGTGAACTACTTAAACGCGCATTTTATACGCTCTCATGATCACCAGTAAGACAGACAGACAAACTGACACACAGACAGTCATCACATGTAACATTTCATTTTGGGGAGAAAAAAAAATGTTTCACTTTTTGTGTTAACTTTTTTTTGCCCGGGTTTTATATTGTCGTTGCTGCTCGCTGTCAGCCGTTGAGTGTTATATTTATTACAGTCTATGTACACATATGTGTGTGTGTGCAAGAGTTCTATGCCACAGCAACAACAACAAAACCACTTACATATATAGTTATAAATATGTATGTGTTAGCACTTGACTATATGCGTACTGTCAAGAAACATACATTCATACTTACATGCACATCCACATATAAAATCTCCAAGCATAGCTAACGAAGAGAATGCGTAGAATAGTTGAGAAACTATTCTTTTTGTGTTGCTGTTTTTTTTTACTTTTCTCTTCTCTTGTATGATGACAACAAACGAATAAAATGTAATAAAAATACTATCTATCCTTGACATATATTTTATTTATTTTCTTATTTAAAAAAAGAAAAGAAAAACGAAAGGCAAAAAAGTGACTGTGAGATGCAGCTGATGGCGTTAAGGATTTAACAAAAAGAAAATATGTTTGTTCGAAAGACAGACAATCCAGTAGTCATTCGTAGTTATCAAATGCAATTTTTACGGTTGAACAAATTACAGATGCAATAAAAAGGGAGTACAATTAATAAATGAATTTATGATATGATTATCCACTTGAGGAGGTCTAATTGGAATTTTGAAAGAAAGGGAACAATGCCCGACAACGTGTGTAATTTGATGTTTGAACATTTGAAGACACTTGCATGAAAATCGAAAATATGGTATTTGCTCCAAAATATATCACTAAGGATACGACAAAAGTATAACAATACCGATTACATGATAACCTACACCTCTTTGGTTATGTACAAGAAATTTAATCAAGCTAATGATTTAGTGTATGATTTAGTATATGCTGGAATAATAACCTCTCGATCGGACATATCGTTAAATATTGCTGATTATTTCATCCACCAGCCTACATTTGATACTGCACGAACACCTGGCCGTAAAAATGTATACTGGTTGGATGCCGCATAGTTCGAAAACAATTAGAAACTGTCAATAATTTGAATATGCCAAATTATATCCACTTAAAGGAGAAAATTCGGTTGAAACGGAATTAAAACCAGTAAGGACAGTTCAAAAGTCGGACTATATGATACCCTTCACCACTATGGGTACAAGCAAGACATATTAATATCTACAATATCCTGTAGATATAGAAATTTCGCATACATCGGGACCAAATTCAGTACTCTGTGCAAAATTTTGCTTCAATCGTACCAATATTGGAAGTTTGTTGCACTATTTACATTACATCGGACGATACTATATATGGGAGCTATATCTAAATCTGACCCGATTTCAACAAAACTTCGCATTCATCAATGACCTAATTTAGTATGCTGTACAAAATTTTGTCTCAATAGGTTAAATATTGGCAGTATGGTGCTCCGTTTACATAAAATCGTACGAAACTATATATGACAGCTATATCTAAATCTGAACCGATTTCAACATTTTTTGCATATAACTATCTAGACCTAATTCAATACTCTCTGCAAAATTTTGTCTCAATCGGACCAAAATTGGGAGTTTGATGCATCAATAAGCTAAAATCGGACGAAAATATATATGGGAGCCAATTCGGTGAAAAAATCCGGTCAAAACCCCCCAAATACTGGAAATTGGGAGGTACCCTTATATGGGGGCTACCAGAAAAAGTGGACCTATATTTATAATTTTTAATATAGAGATTTGCTACCCAATAAGAACTCAGAGTACTGAATTTCAGCGAATTCGGTCGAAAAATGCGATCAAACCCCCTAAAATACCGCAAAATTAGGGGGTACCCTTATATGGGGGCTATCCGAAAATATGGACCCATATTTATAAATTTTTGTGGAGAGTTTTGCACTAAAGAACCTCAATATACCGAAAAATGGGGGGTTCCCTTATATGGGAGCTATGCCTAAACGTGGACCGATTTTCTTCATGCCTCCCATATAACTCCTATAGATCATTTAGGTTTACATGATACAACATGACATGATAATGATACAACAAACAACCCAAGTCTGCCCAATTAATATGTAATTTTTCATAGATATTTGTATGGGTTAATTAAAATTGGTTCAAATATCTATGCAGATTTCAAATTAAATTTTATCCGATTACATTATTTTCTATCGATAGGATACTGTGCATATAAGCATATGAGCATATAATCGGCTCTTTCCGACTATGAACTTTCTTTACTGATTAGTTCTCCAATTCAGGTTCCGATTTCAGAAAATCGTTGGGAACATGCTGCTAACAAATTCCGAAAATGTGTGTCGGAACTTTATGTTGGGGCAGTATCGAAACGCGGTCCTACATATACAATATTGTGCAAATCGAATATTCTAGAATGTTAAATTAGATACAGTGTGGCTAAAACAAGAACCCTTAATACTAAGTTAAACACGGATCGGTTGAAAAATGCGTCTAAAATCTTAAAAATACCGAAAATGGTTTGGTACCATTATCTGGGAGCTATACGATAACATAAACCGATAATGATTACTATACCCTTCACCACAATGCGGTACTGGGTATTATGTCTTTGTGCATATATTTGTAAGAGGCAAAAGGAAACGAGATAGATACATGGTTCCTTTTGAGAATATGCATAAGATCACTTTCTGAGTCGATTTACGCATGTCCGTCTGTCCGTCCGTCCATGTCTTTTTGTGAACAAAGTACAGGTCTCATTTATGATGCGATTTGGATGAAATTTGGAATAGGTCACATATTTGACCCAAGAACAGACCCCTTTTGAAATTGGGAAAATCGGTTCAGATTTAGATATAGCTCCCATATATATTATCTTCCGATTTAATGTAAATGGTGCACCAAAGTACCTACAAATCTCTCGATTTGCACAAAATTTGGCACAGCGTAATGAATTAGGTCTACAATGATGTGTGTTAAGTTTCCTAACAATCGGTTCAGACTTCGATAAAGCTCTCATATATATTTTCGTCCGATTTAATGTAAATGGTGCACCAAAGTTCCTATATATCTTTCGATTTACACGAAATTTGGCTCAGCGTAATAAATTAGGTTAAGAATGATGTGTGTTAAGTTTCCTGAAAATCAGTTCAGATTTAGATATTGCTTCTATATCTGACCAAATAAAAAATGTATTATCGGTTGCAGAATGACATGTTTATGGATCCAATTTCATTTTACTGGTCCTTTAAAAATTCGATGCCTGTTAGGACTCATCTGTTGTATATACCTAAAGAGGTGAAGGGTATCATATAGTCGGCCCCATCTGACTTTACTACTTTCCTTACTGGTTTTTCATAGGAAGATTTGACAACCAATGGGAACATAAAATATCAAAGTAGAGGCAAGTAGCTTGAAAACCAGTCCCAAAGCCCCCAAAATAATGAATAATCGGGGGTACCATTACACAAGGGCTACCAGGATTCTAGGGCCATATATTGAAAATTTATGGTAGGGAGATTTTAAACTCAATGAGAATCCAAAATATAAAAGTACAGCTACTTTGGATGAAATACGCCCCAAACTCCCCAAAATGCCGATATTTGGAATGTGGTGTTATATATGTGCTATCCTAAAAAATTAACTTAAGTTGATGATTATCAGCAGTGAGAGCCGAAAATACAAAATTACAAATGATTAGGTTGAAAAACGTGACAAAAAATTTCAATATTATATGGTAGCTACCCGGAACCTTGGGTCAATCAGATATTTATGGTATGGAGGTTTACTACTGAATTATAATCCAAAATATACAATGTCAGCCAATTTGGTTGAAACACATGCCCAGACGAACCCGAACAATTTGGGAAATATCCTTATATAGGAGCTACTTTAAAAAGTGGAAAAACTTTGATGATTAGGATAAATCAAAATACAAATTACAGCTTATTAGGTAGAAACACATGTCGAATATGTAGGTAGAAAATACCGAATATGTAACATGGGTGAATATTGATCATTTTTGGAATTTGCTGCTCAATGAGAATTCCAAACATCGTCCTAAAACCAATTCGGTTGAAAATGTTGCCCAAGAGCTTTGATATAGTACACCTACAGTGATAATATTTATTAGGAGTTTTTATACCCTTCACCACACTGTGGTACAGGGTATTATGTCTTTGTGCATATGTTTGTAACAGGCAAAAGGAAACGAGATAGACACCTGGTTCCTTTTGATAATATGCATAGAATCACTTTCTAAGTCGATTTATGCATGTCCGTCCGTCCGTCTGTCCATGTATTTTTGTGAGCAAAGTACAGGTCGCATTTATGATCCGAATTGGATGAAATTTGGCACAGCTCATTTGTTTGGCCCAAGGACGAACCCTATTGAAATTGGGAAAAATCGGTTCAGATTTAGATATAGCTCCCATATATATATTTAACCGATTTAATGTAAACGGTCCCTATATATCTTTCGATTTGCACGAAATTGGGTACAGCCGAATCATTTAGGTCTAGAATGATGTCTGCCAAGTTTCGTGAAAATCGGTCAAGATTTAGATATAGCTCCCATATATAGTTTCGTCCGATTTCATGTAAATGGTGCCCCAAAGTCCCTATATATCTTTCGATTTGCACGAAATTTGGCATAACGTATTGAATTAAGCCTAGAGTGATGTCTGCCAAGTTTCGAGAATATCGGTCCAGATTTAGATATAGCTCCCATATATAGTTTCGCCCGATTTCATGTAAATGGTGCACCAAAGTCCCTATATATATCCTTTGATTTGCACGAAATTTAGCATAACGTACTGAATTGAGCCTAGAGTGATGTCTGCCAAGTTTCGAGAAAATCGGTCCTAATTTAGATATAGCTCCCATATATAGTTTCGTTCGATTTTATGTAAATGGTGCACAAAAATCCCTATATATCTTTCGATTTACACGAAATTCGGCAAAACGTACTGACTTGAGCCTAGAATGATGTCTGCCAAGTTTCGAGGAAATCGGTCCAGATTTAGATATAGCTCCCATATATAGTTTCGCCCGATTTCATGTAAATGGTGCACCAAAGTCCCTATATATCCTTCGATTTGCACGAAATTTGGCACAACGTACTGAATTGAGCCTAGAGTGATGTCTGTCTTGTTTCGTGAAAATCGGTTCTGATTTAGATATAACTCCCATATATAGTTTCTTCCGATTTCATGTAAATGGTGCACCAAAGTCCCTATATATCCTTCGATTTGCACTAAATTTGGCACAACGTACTGAATTGAGCCTAGAGTGATGTCTGTCTTGTTTCGTGAAAATCGGTTCTGATTTAGATATAACTCCCATATATAGTTTCTTCCAATTTCATGTAAATGGTGCACCAAAGTCCCTATATATCCATCGATTTGCAGGAACTTTGGCATAACGTACTGAAGTGAGGCTAGAGTGATGTCTGCCAAGTTTCGAGAAAATCGGTCCTTATTTAGATATAGCTCCCTTTTATTATAGATTGATTTTAAGTAATTGACGCACCAAGGAACTATTAGGAACAAAACGTTCTGAAATTAGTATAACTTAAACTGTGACAAGTTTGTTTGAAATCGCTTAATATTTGGTTAGAGCTTCCATATATATTTTCGCCCGATTTCAAGTAAATTGGGCATCAAACTGCTCATGTTAGTCAGATTGACATCAAATTTTGCACAAGTTACAAAATTGAGGATAGAATTACGTAGTAGCGTTTTCTAGAAGTACAGATATAGCCCAACGGATGACCTATTTATATTTGTTTGAAGTCGATTTACATACTTTTGTCCCATTGTAACAAACGAATGACATGTTTATGGATAGGTCTAGGTAGATTCACATTTAGATAAATTTCACATATTTTATTTTATCCAATTTCATGTTAATAGTCCTGTTTAATATACCCATAGTGGTGAAGGGTATCATATAGTCGGCCCCGTCCGACTTTACTACTTTCCTTACTGGTTTCTTCTAAGTGAGTGATTAGGTTGAAATTGCTTATAAAGAGTTGAATTATATTTCATAAGTATTCGGATTTATTAATGATTTCAAAAACAATAATAAAATTCCAGGACAGTTTGATTATAATAAATATATATGTGGCTTAAAAATTTCCTTTAGACCACATAGTCTGCATGGGGTTAAACAACTGTTGAGTTGAAAAGTTCATTTGCCTTTGTTTATCCTTTAAAAAAAATGTCCCTAACACAATATGCATATTTTAAACCCCACATAACCTACATATTTTTTGTTTAATAAAATCCCCTTGTATATCTCTGAGTGAACATTGAAAAAATACTGCACACTTCCATAACAAGCAGATAGGAAAAAAAAATGCGAAATGTCAATAAATAAATATAAATACCGCGACAATGATAAAACATACACTCACCCATACAATTATTTGACGTGGTTTCAAATATTTTATGGGTGAAGAATATAAAAAAAACAACAAAAACAACATCTACAAAACCCCGCACACAGAGAAATGCTCATACTTATATGCTGGCCACGCAAAATACACTTTCACGGCAGCTGCATAACAAAACATGCATACATACATATATATACATAAAGGGAAATAAACATAAATATGAAAATAAAATAGCAGCAGCAGCAGCAGAAGCAGAAATAATAAAAACAACAACAAAAACATACTCAAAACAAACAATAAACAAATAAAATTTTCATATATAATCAGAAAAATATGCATGTGAATGTCTGTGTGTGTGGAGGGGTTTATATGTATGTGCTAAGAGTGAAAGTATTTGTGTTTCCAGTCACCCATAGACAATATTTGTCATTTTTTCCACACAGGTCGGGGACGTGACATGCATATTTTTACCCACAGAAATTGTATGAAATATTAATATTTGGTTAGATTTGAAATACGGGAGGGTGTTTTATTTATATTCAAATACGAAACTTTGAATATATGTATGTATATGAAAAGAAATTTAAATTAGTAAAATGCCAAAAAGAGAGAAATGTTGCTGTGCCATTGAAATTATGGTAAGAAAAGGAAAGTTGTGTTTAATTTATGTTATATTCCAAATGCCAATGTATATTTAAAATCCACCTCCATGAAAAAATAATTCCCCTTGCTTGGAGCTTTGTAAAATGTCTGCCAAAAAAGTGACTTATTTCAAAAAAAAAAAAAATGATAAGTATTCGAAGATATGACTTTTCTTTTATTTTTCACTAGAATTAACAACATTTATTCTGCTAAATAAAAACATACATACATATTTATGTTGCAAACATAATATTATTTTTATGCTAGAAGGCAAAATATTTATTAAAAAAATGTTTTTCAGCATGGCCAGAATTTTTTAATATGGAAACACATATTTTATTTCGGATATTAAAAGTATTTCGTTGTTTTTATTTTAGTTTCCTGTAGGCTATTTTTTCACAAATATTAAATTTCAGAAAATCTGTGCATATTTTTAACAACAAATAAACCTAAAAGTTGTATTTATCATAGCACAATAATATTGCTTTTCGTGAAAATATATTTTATTTAGGAATTAAATTTCATCGAAATAAATGCCATGATTTCTTTGAGGCTGTAATATATTCTTGTTATTAAGGTTAGAGATTTTTAACAGAATATTAAAAAGCTACTAAAAAAACATGCTGAGGACATTCAATGCGTAAGGGTTGGAGCTTACAAGGACCTTTTTTTTTCATGGGATATAAAAGATGGGATTTATAAATAATAATTCGAATTCTGGTCAAAGAAAACCCACCACCACAAAAACCAGTAAGGAAAGTCCGACTGAGCCGAATATATGATACCCTTCACCACTATGGGTATATTAAACAGGACTATTAACATGAAATTGGATGAACTAAAATATGTAATATTTATCTAAATGTGAATCGACTTAGATCAATACATAAACATGTCATTCGTGTGTTACAGTGGGACAAAAGTATGTAAATCGACTTCAAACAAATACATATCTAGATCCGAACCGATTTTCACAAAACTCAGCACACACCATTCGAGCATCAATTCAGTACGCTATGCCAAATTTCGTGCAAATTGAAAGATTTATAGGGACTTTGGTGCACCATTTACCTTAAATCATATCTAAATTTGGACCGATTTACACGAAACTTGGCACACATCACTCCAGGCTCAATTCAGTACGTTATGCCAAATTTCGTGCATTAAATCGGACGAAAATATATATGGGAGCTATATCTAAATCTGAATCAATTTCAATAGGGTTCGTCCTTGGGCCAAACAAATGAACTGTGCCAAATTTCATCCAAATCAGATTATAAATGCGACCTGTACTTTGTTTACAATTTAACACCAACAGACTCAGAAAGTGATTCTATGCATATTCTCAAAAGGAACTATGGGTCTACCTCGTTTCCTTTTGCCTGTTACAAAAATATGCACATACAAAGATATGCACGGTATAAATATTTAGAGAATAAAATGGACCAAAAACTTCTTTTTTGTCGCCCTAGAGGCCACAGTTATGACCCGAACATCACGAAACGTTACACAGAGGAAATGGTCTGGATATACAATAAACATGATGAAATCTGTCAATAATTAGCGGGTCAAATGAAGCCCGACTTTTGTGTCAGTAATGACAAAATTTGTATTCTATGGCGGATATATTTACTCCTGAATGATATAGACCCGAGAAGTTGATAGTATATACAAGAGGAGTAGTTGACCTTTAAATTGATACCAATTATGTTGATATATATAGTCGGCTGTGGGTATTATACATAGATATTTAAAGGTGTTTATGTGTTATATTACCATCGCTAAACTAGACTTTACTAGGGTATTACTGTAGCGCCGATCGCTTCAACATTGAGCATGAAGTTACGATTATGGTCAAACACGACGCCTGTAATTTTCGATAATGATCAGATGATATTTTGTGGTTGATATAGAACGAAAACTGTATTTTTGTCTGATTTTCTGGTCACTTCAGTCAACAAAATTATAGGCTAAACATCAAAAATTTTCCACCTGACCTACTAATTTGAATTGTTGTCATGATAATCAACGGTCAGTATTTAGCGGATCAATATTTTTTGTGTAATATAACAAAATTTGAATCTTATTGAGTAATAATTTCTTCGAGAAAACCTGATTCGGAACAGATGCCGCAGAGCAGCTGTCGACCTCTTATCGGTCAAGAGAGTGCAAATATCGCGAAATATTGCCCAGACACGCAATATAAATCCACAAAAACTTAGAGCTTAGTGGTAGTTGTGTAGGGTATCATATGGGCGGCCCGTCCGAATATACTGCTCGCCGCAGAGCAGCTGTCGACCTCTTATCGGTCAAGAGAGTGCAAATATCGCGAAATATTGCCCAGACTCGCAATATAAATCCACAAAAACTTAGAGCTTAGTGGTAGTTGTGTAGGGTATCATATGGTCGGCCCGTCCGAATATACTTCTCGTCGCAGAGTAGCTGTCAACCTCTTATCGGTCAAGAGAGTGCAAATATAGCGAAATATTGCCAGACTCGCAATATAAATCCGCAAAAACTTAGAGCTTAGTGGTAGTTGTGTAGGGTATCATATGAGCGGCCCGTCCGAATATACTGCTCGGCTTCTTCAATATCTTCTCCAACATGGCCTCTACATATTTTTATGAGGTGATGATCCATTAATTCTAAATTTCAGGAGGTCAAAATGCTTTGGTTTGGAGCCGATTTGTGCTACTTATGATTATCATAATGCATCATGATGTTCGTTATTTTTATTTTAACGAAGACTACAGGCAAAGGTAATGTGATGTACCCCTCAGAATTTACCGTCATACTTTCTTGATCGGTCCAGGTTTTGGTGTAGCTGTCATATAACGGTGCTACATATTCATGCCATTGACGCAGGAACTTATTACCACGGACATCACAGATGTTGAAAATCCACGTCTAAAATTGTGTCTATAGTAAATAATACAACACATGAAAGTACGTTAAATTGGGCTAAGTACGTTTGGAATGGAAATATAACGTCCATTGGCTTCCGATTGGCTTCATTTTTATATTTTATGGGTTGACACCCCAACCCTAAACCAAAAACCAGTAAGGAAAGTTCAAAAGTCGGACAGGCCGATTATATGATACCCTTCAACACTTTGGATACATACATGAGATGCTAATATATAAAAGTTCCTATAGAAAGAACAGACACATAATCTTCAGAGGACCATTGAAATGGAATGGGGCGAAACTAAATTTGTGATCTACATAGATAAAGTGTATGTCAATCGGATTATTTTGTGTACCATTTGTATGAAATCTGCACCGATTTCAACAAAACTTCATGTTCATCAAATTGGACTTTATTCAGTACTCTGTGCAAAATTTTGTCTCAATCGGACAAAAATTGCGAATTTGGTGCACAAGTTATGGGAACAATATCTAAATCTAAACCGATTTCCACAAAACTTCGCACACATTAAACTGGATCTAATCTAGTACGCTGTGCAAAATTATGTCTCAATCGGACAAATTTTGCGAGTTTGGTGCACATTTACCTAAAATCGGAAGAAGCTATATGTGGGAGCTATATCTAAATCGGAACCGATTTCCACAAAATTTCTCATACATCAATCAGGACCTAATTCAGTACGCTGTGCAAAAATTTTTTTCAATCGGAAAAATATTGGAAGTTTGGTGCACCATTTACCTAAAATCGGTCGAAACTATATATGGGAGCTATATCTAAATATGAACCGATTTTCTTCAATTTCAATAGGGTTCGGCCTTGGTCCAAAAAAGTGACCTGTGCCAAATTTTATGCGAATCGGATTGGACCTATACTTTGCTCACAAAAATACATTAACGGACGGACAAACAGACAAACGGACGGACATGCATAATTGGACCCAGAAAGTGATTCTATGCATATTCTCAAAAAGAACCATGGTTCTATCTCGATTACTTTTGCCTATTACAAACATATGCACAAAAACATAATACCATGTACCACAGAGTGGTGAAGGGTATAATTAATATCGGTTTACGTTTTCGTACAGTTCCAATTATCCCCATTTTTTATGTTTTGAAGGCTTTCGCCGCATTTTCCCTCCGATGTGGGAAAATGGAATTTGGCTTAAAGGGTTCTTGAAGGCTGACAATAATCAACATGCCCATATAAGTGTAAAACCCCATTGACAGTATTTTGAAGGTTTTATCCGCATTTTCTTTTGCAGTGGCTAAAATTTTGCATACTTGGATAGTGGAGGGTAATACAAAAATTGCCCATATACATCGAAGTTTTAATACACATATAAAGGTCTCGCCATTTTTTCGGTATAATTAGGCTTTTTCTGTTCCAATTGGCTATAATTTGTTATATCAAATTCATGGTGAATAAAAATCTTCTTTCCAGAAATTATTCAATATAGGTTAATGCTTTAAAAAATCCATTAAAGTTCCTAATGCCATGTTCTGACGGGCATCCGAACAACGTAGTTCGCTCTCAGAATTACGTACATGAATTAACCCGTTCATACAACACTATTCATAATTCATATCATCAGAGTTTTTTATTTCAAACTTTTTGTTTCTTGTTTTACACCAAAAATGTAACATATTTTAGTGAATTACATAGGGATCTAAATAGAAAAAATAATTCTCTTTCTCCTGACTATAGTATGAACCCATATCTATTTACTTTTCATTTATGTTTTCCATTTTTTCTGAAAATGTTGTTGTTTTTAATACATTTTTATATTTTCTCAATTCAAATGTCACATACTGTCACAAATAAAAATTTGGAGAATTTTTTGTTTGAGTTGCCCCACATTTGTTTCTTGTTTTGTACGCTAATTAGAACCAAGGGAAAAGAAATGCATATTGCATTATGTAGAAAATAAAATTTACATCCTGCTGCATATATAAAAACTATACAATTTTTTACTTTTCATTCATGATTTTCAATTTTACTGAAAAAGTTTGAAAATTTCATAAATATTTTCAAACTGTCAAAATTAATTTATTTTCGATAAACACTCTCAATTGTTAGGGATGGGACAAATTTATTGGTTATTCAGAGAGTGATTCGAATTGAACAACGTACAAAAGTCGGTGTTCGCTCAGACAATTTTGTATGGGGAACTAAGTAATTCCTTCATAATTAAGGGTCGAACAACGAATGAGAGAGCGAACAACGCTCGTCTGTACATGGCATAACCAAGTTATCCAACCAGAGGGTATGTGTTTTGGCACAATATTTTTTCAGGGCATGAACAAACTACTACCATATAATGCTATATCGTAGTCCCATACAATTGCACTGGCCATTATAAGAAATTTTCAATGCACACCTCGCGGTAGAGGGCGTAAGAAGTTCAGCCCGGCCACACTTATTATTGACCATCGCTATAAGCGTGTCTATTTATGTTCATACATATCTTTATATAAACTTATTTGATGTATTTCCAAGAATGTGCCCTTTTCATTTAGCAAACTATAGCTCTTGTGGTTTTCAACATCCATCATTTGATCAATCTTAAAATCTCTGGAAAAATTTCTCTTCCCCAGACCCCAGTTCCATATTAAATTTTATTATTTTATTTTTCTCCATGTCCTTGCGTAGATTTCTCCCCGCCACCATATCGAAATTTTCACTTAAATGTTTTTTTCTTTGTTGTATTAAATCATATATCCGTTAAGGCTTCCCAAATCAATTTATTTGAAAAATTAGAAAAAAAAGTACAAAAAAAGCAAAAAATACCCAAGAAATCGCTCACATTTGTTATCAAAGATTACAAGGAATCGATATGTCAAATAACAAAATGTAGTCGATGAAAACATAAAAATGATGACTCATGCAAAAAAAACTGTACGAAAAAAATCACAGAAATCACAATTTGATACACGTGTTAGAGCTATTGACACATTGACCTTGAAATAAAAATCATAGGAGATCAAAATAAGAAAAAATTGCGTTTAACTTTTTGCAATTGTTGTTTTTTTTTTTTTTTGTTTGAAAAATGAATGAAAATGAAACTAATTGATTTTAATTCCATATAAGTCACAGAATAAAAATATAAAAAGTTACACAGAACAAAGTTCAAATTTCTGTTGTTTTTATTCTCTGTTAATTGTCGGCCTATTGTTTTTTGGGTAACAAAAACAAAAATACAAATAATATTTAATTAAAGAGACGTCTATACATTTTTCGCCTTTGGGTCATTGTTTTGTTTCCATAACAAGACAATAGATTTTTTTGTATACAAAAATCTTGTTATTATTTCGCAAAACAATGAATGCCTACTCACGTTTGTGAAACTTTTTCAGAAAGCAATCAGGATTTGTTATATACATGAAAATTCGCAACATAAATTTATTGTTTCGTGTAAATGTTCATGAACAAAAACAATTGAAATAGATATTTATTTACATGCTCCAAAAAACTCTAGTGTATATTTTTCGAAGCGTGTTGGTGCATCACTTCCCTAGAAACGTTGTAGTAACATCCTTTAACACATCCATTGTAATATACAATGTTTCATTGGCTCAGGAACTTTCAACAAAACTAGTCCGATGAATACAAACAGACATAAATAAATATGTAGATAAGGGTGTTAGGTTCATGGGAACCGAATTTGTATGACCCTCCAACACTATTTACACTAAATATACGATGTGAAAGAAGTATGGAAATATTTACTGATGATTTAAATTATACCAATGGTTCAAGTTTTTGTCGGAGACCCCACGATGTGCACGCCTAACTTATGATATAGGTTTGCACGTATATTGCTACTTTGATATCGACCGCCATGTAAGGGAAATTTAGGTTTAGACACACAGTTCTGACACATTAGTCCATTTTTTTTTTTGAACCGAGTTCCTTTAGATTGGTGCGTCGTTCAATCTTGCCAACAACTCACTGACCGATTTTTGGTATTTTAAGTCGATTTATACATATCCGTCCGTCCCTACTCAACTATGTGGTAAGGGTATTACAGCTTTGACTGACCCCAATAGTTTGTAACGCTGCAAAATATTGGTCCTGCATCCACTATTTATATCCTCCACCATAAGGTGGAGTGTATATTAATGCCGTATACCACACCTTGAAATATTCACAAGAGACCACAGTGTATTATATATGTTAAATTCTGTGTCGATTTAAGTGTGTCAGTCCGTTTATCTGTTCGTCTAGTTAAATCAATATTTAAGATAGTGCTCTAAAATTTTGAACATACATTGCTGGTATCCCTAAGATGTTTCGTATTGCAAATGGGATATACCAATCCACGTTTTGGTATGTCCCCATTTAACGGTACCCCCAATGTTCGATATTGCGGCGATTTTGGGCACGTTTTTTAGCCGAATGGGCTAAACCAAAAATTATCAATATCGATCCCTGTTTTGGTACAGTCCCATATAACAGTAGTCCCATTATTAGGTATTTTGGGAATTGAACACCGTTTTTACTTGTTAGTATTCCGATTGTCATATCTTGACAAACTGTCCTCCCGTCGCACAGTGGGTTAGAGTACCATGTTTTCTTGGATCAAATCAGGGAAGCTATGTTAGGATAATTTTTCTTTATTTTTCGGTTAATACCATTAAAATAAGTTAAAAAATGTTTTCTAAGTTAAAAAATGTTTTCTAATGTTTTTTATTAAGTAATGCCAAATATTAGTGTATGTATAAGAGGGCAAGGAGTACAATATGGGAACTTAAACATTGAGTTTTTTATATCTTAAAGTTAATCATCCACATCATCCGTAGCCAGGGATGGTCCGAATGGCGAATTTTCAGGTTTTCGACTGTCAAAAAGGTGTAAACGTCGAAAACGTCATATACCTGTATAAAATGTAGTAAACGTCATTTATTTCAATATTATCACCATATACAGTAATTTTCAAGAACATGTATTATTTTTACTGTATATCTGGCTATTCTTTACTAGAACTGATAAAAAATTCTGAACTTTTTTAAGAAAGAAAATTTAAAATTCGATATGGATTTGAGTAAAGCATACGTCATTTCCAAATCAATTAATATAAACAGCTATTTTATAAAAAACCTAATGGTTTTGAGTGGGTTTCCGACGATTCTGACGTATGTATTATACGTCGGAAATGTATGTCATTTACGTCACTGTTTCTGACAGGCCAACTCTGTCCGCAGCATCACCAACTTCTGATAACTGCTCAATATGTAAAAGGGCATTTGACAACATTTCTGGTCCGTGAATACGGACCAAGGATACGTTTCAACAAAAAGTCGTCCTGTATTGTGTGCATATATTTTAAATTTTTCATTATTAATCTCATGGCCACTGGTTACAGCTATAACCGACACGTGCATTTTTTATTAAATTAACATCTATTTTTGTTATTTCGGCGGATTTTTGTTAGCGTTTTGGTGTGTTTTTTTGATTTTTTAGCTAAAAATGTCATCATGTCATTCATTATTTGTGCGCTCGAATTCATCATAAGCTTCGACGATTATAAAAAACAACGTTCGAACTTGTATCTATAAAAATGCTAATAAAAACCCTTTTACCCGATTAGTTGAAACTGCGCAACACAATCACTATTTGTCAAAACAAAGAATATTATTAAAATAGACAAAAACAAACTATTATTGTAACAAGGAATATTATTAAAAGGAACAAAAATTACAACAATAAAATAATTAGAAAAAATAACATGAAAAACAAGAAAACACAACACACGACACACCAGTCGCGAGATCAATGTGACTTTTAGCAAATTTGACTGCTGCAACACTTGTATTAAACATTGCATTGCTTCTAAAAGGCACAAAAGGGCAGCGTAAAATTTTGCAATATCACACAGATTTATGCCCTCTTTAATATAAACCAAAAATTATGAAACGAATGTGGACGAATAATAACTATTTATCCATTTAATATATAAAAATATTCATTTTTTTTGGCATTTTCAATATAAATCATCAAATCTAAATCACTTCCAAACACAATTTGATGTTCAAATGTTAACGAAGTATTTGCAAAATAACATAAACTTCATGGTTCCATTGAAAAATGTTTAACTTTTACAATACTTTTTAAAATAAATAAAATTTTCAACGGGAACGTTTTCACTTTTTCCAGCCTTTTTTGGCACAAAAATTTCTATGAACTTTGACTTTGAAGTTTCACTACAAAAACACCAGTCCACTTTTGACATTTATTTTAACGACAAGTGATGTAGAATTTTATATACTTTAACCGTGTGCAAAATTTTTTAGCGATACTTAAAATTTTATTTTTTAATTAATCCAAGAAAACAGGGTATTCTAACCCACTGTGCGTCGGTCCATTATAATTTGTAAACACGATATACACCACTGTTATGGACAATTCATCACGAAATTTTGCATGTAGGACAAGTTATGGCCAGAGGTGAAATGAAATGAGCAAAGGTGATGAAACTTTTTATACCCTACACAACTATGTTGTCAGGATATTATAGCTTTGTGCAGCCCCCAAAAGTTTGTAACGCCGCGAAATATTCGTCCTAGATCCACCTTTAAGTATACCGATCGTCATATCTCGACTAGCTGAGTCGATCTAGACATGTGTGTCCGTCCGTCCGTCCGTCTGTCCATTATAATTTGTAAACACGATACAGGCCACAGTTATGGACCAATCTTCACGAAATTTTGCATGTAGAATGGGTTCTGGCCGATGAAGACCCCTATTGTTTTTGATAAAGATCGGTTAATATTTAGGGGATGAAATGGACCAAAAACTTTATTTTTGTCTGATTTTCTGGTCGCTCCAGAGGCCGCAATTATGGCTCAAACACCGCGAATTTTTGCATGGAGAAGGGGATCGGGCCAAAGAATAAGCATGCCTGTTTTGATAAAGATCGGTCAATATTTAGCGGGTCAAATGAACCAAAAACTTTTATGGATAAAATAAAAAGAATTTAACCGTATGGAGAAAATTTTTACTTCGGGAAAACATCATTCGGAAAAGATCCTACTGCTATTGCCCCCTTATCGGTCATGAGACTGAGCAAATATCGCGAAAAATTACACAGATTTGACATATACATCCTCAGAAACTTGGAGATCAGGGGTAGTTGTGCAGGGTATCACACACATTTAAGGGTACATATCGAACATTGGTGTCCGTCTGCCCGTCCATGTATCTTTGTGAGCAAATTACAGGTCGCATTTGTGATCCGATTCGGCTGAAATTTAGCATATGTACTTATGTGAACCCCGGGACGAACTCTATTGATATTGGAGAAAATCGGTTCAGATTAAGAAATATTGTGTCCACCGATTTTATATAAATACTGTAAATCTTTGTCCGATTGAGACCAGTTTTTGCACAGCGTATTGAAATTACTACAGGTTGACGTCCGAGAAGTTTTGTTGAAATCCCATATATGTTTTCGTCCGATTTCATGTAAATGCAGTACCTACTGCCAATATTTGTCCGATTGAGACACAATTTTGCACATAGTACTTGTTCAGATTTAGATATAGCTTCAATATATAGTTTCATCCGATTTTATGTGAGTGATGCACCAAACTCTTAATATTTGTCCGATTGAGATACAATTTTGTACAGCGTACTGAATTATTACCAGACTAATGCATGTGAAGTTTTGTTGGAATCGGTTCAGACTTACATAAAACTGTTATGTATACTTCATCAGATTTTTTTATACGGCGTACTATACTGCCAATGTTTGTCCGATTGAGACATATTGCATAGCGTATTCGCAGGTTAATTTCCACTAAGTTTTGTTGAAATAGGCTCAGATTTGTATATAGCTCCCATATATCTTTTCGTCCGATTATATATAAATGTTGCACCAAGGAGGCTATGTTTGTTCTATATTCACGAATTTTAGCAGCGGGTATGGAATTTAGTCAGAACGCTTTGGTTACGTTTGATATCGGTTCAGATTTAAATATAGCTCACATTTTATGTAAATTGTGCACCATATATCCTATTTGCACGGTATTTTGCTGTTGAAATCGATTCAGATGTAGATATGAGTTTTCATATATTTATGGTTTGAGACTTATAGTAAAACTTTTTTGTAGAGTATTCCTTTGTTTTAAATGAGATTTTTATCAGTTCTGGAAAAAGGAACCGAAAAGACACCTTCATAGTGTCGACTAGGGGTTAAAGTTTTAGACAAAAATATTCCTTAAATGTTTTTCAGTAATATTGCCAAAGACACCATATACCTAAAAGTTTTCGTGAAATCATAAATCATCCGAATAATAATTTTAAAAACCCATTAGATTTAACTGTGCTAATTTAAAATTATGAAGGAACGAGTCATAAACAACATTTTTATTAACTTTATTAACAGAACAAAAAGCGTCGATATTCTAAATTATTTTGTTTTTATCAGGACAATAAAGGTGGAAGAAGGAGCCTGAATCATGGCTATACATAATCACTGGGTATCACAAATATGTTCAAATTTTTCTTGAACCTTAAACTCCCCAGTTCAATAAACTTTGGATCAGTCAAGTACGATAATTGTTCACTGATGATTTGGGCAATAAAACCCACTAAGTACTATGAGAGACGTTCTCAAAAATGTTTTAAAAGTTGGTCCATATATTCTCAATATGAAATTTGAAAAAAAATCGAATTATTATATTTCAGTTTTATTTATCGGTTACAAACCCAATATCAAATTCATATTGTTTCGAACACAAAAACAGAGGATAAACATAGGGGAATGCTGGAAACACATTTAAATTGAAATAAATTTCAAAACATTGTCCTCCATGGAATAAACAAATATCCTTGGTGGTATAACACACATTTATTTTTATGTGCAAACTAAAAAAACGAATACAACAACACAAATAACGTTGACAACCACACACTCATATAAAAATTCATGAATAAAACTCCTATAGGATATTGTTTCTCTCGTCTCATTGCTATACACAATATCGCCAATACTGCTGTGGTGGAGAGATGCTATAAAAATTATGAAGACAAATTAAGGTCAGTGATTTTTTGTTTGTGTTTAAATGTTTTTTTTTTTTACAAGATCCTTGATGGCATACAAAGAAAGGGAAGGAAAAACGAACGAATACACATACATACACACACAATGGTTATTGTTCCCTGGGTAAAATATTAAAACAATAACTATGAAGTTTATTTTGATAAAAAACAAAAAAGAGACAACTAAAGAAAATAAATTGCATGTCTAGTATATTGGAATTACAATGAACAAGGAGCAAATATTTTTTAGTCAAGGCGTCAATTACCTATATTAAATGTATACCAAACAATGGATCTGTATTGAAAAAATTATTGGCAAGAAGTTGGTTATCCCAGGATACCACATTAACTCAAGGATCATCAGCTAGGCCCAAGGATCTTTTTTATAAAAATTTTAGGTTTTTTTGCCTTCGACAATAAGGACTGTTATAATCTTCCTCCTTGGCTATCAAAATACATGTAATATAAATATATATTTTTTATATAAGCATATACCCTTACCATAAATCAATAATTTATTAAATTGTATTAAAATATCCTTCCAAATATTTTTAAAACTACATAAACCATAACTGTAGATATTTATACCTTTGACCACACTGTGGTACAGGGTATTACGTCTTTGTGCATATGTTTGTAACAGGCAAAAATAATCGAGATAGACCCAAGGTTCCTTTTGAGAATATGCATAGAATCAATTTCTGAGCCGATTTATGCATGTCCGTCAGTCCGTCCGTCGATGTATTTTTGTTAACAAAGTTCAGGTCGCATGTTTGATTTGAATTGGATGAAACTTGGATCATTTATTTGGCCCTAGGACGAACCCTATTGAAATTGGGAAAAAATCGGTTCAGATTTAGATATAGCTCCCATATATATATATATATATATATATTCGTCCGATTTAAGGTAAATGGTGCACCAATGTCCCTATATATCCCTCGATTTGCATGAAATTTGGCATAGATTACTAAATTAAGTCTAGAATGATGTGTGCAAAGTTTCGTGAAAATCGGTTCAGATTTAGATATAGCTCCCATATATAGTTTCGCCCGATTTTAGGTAAATTGTGCACTAAAGTCCCTATATATCTTTCGATTTGCACGAAATTAAGCACAGCGTAATGAATAAGGTCTATAATGTTGTGTGTTAAGTTTCGTGAAAATCGGTCCAGATTTAGATATAGCTCCCATATATATCTTCCTCCGATTTAAGGTAAATGGTGTATCAAAATACCTATATGTATTTCGATTTGCACCAAATGTGGCACAGCGTACTGAATTAAGTCTAGAATGATGTGTGCAAAGTTTCGTGAAAATCGGTTCAGAGTTAGAAAGTAGATCCATATATATTTTCGTCCGATTTAAGGTAATTGGTGCATCACAGACCCTATATATCCTTCGATTTGCACGAAATTTGGCACAGCATACGGAATTGCGTCTATAATAATGTGTGCTAAGTTTCATGAAAATCGTTTCAGATTTAGATAAAGCTCCCATATATACTTCGCCCGATTTTATGTAAATGGTGCACAAAAGTCCACATATAATCTTTCGATTTGGACAAAATTTTGCGTAGCGCGCTTAGTTGAGTCTGCAATGATGTTTACTAAGTTTCGTGATAATCGGTTCAGGTTTAGATATAGCTCTTATATATATATATATATATATATACTTTCGCCCGATTTTAAGTCATTGGTGCATTAAAGTCCCTATATATTTTTCGATTTGCGCGAATTTTGGTATAGGGTACTGAATTAAGTCTAGAATGATGGTGCTGAGCTTTGTGAAAAGATCCATAGCCGGGCCGATTTACACAACGTACTGAAGTAATATAAATTAGGCAAGTTCCCTGAAATCGGTTCAGATATAGATATATAACAAACACGCGACGCCTGATAGGATACATATGTAGAATATACCAAAAGTGGTGAAGGGTATCATATGGTTGGCAAGATAAAAAAATACATAATCCATAACTGTAGGTATTTTTCTTATAAAAAAAAATATCGACAACATTTTCTTAAATTACCCAAAGGTAATTTGAACAAGACGAAATATGTTTGTTGCATATAAGACAATTTATACATACATACAATATTTTCCTCCTCTTCTTTTTTAGATGACAAAATATCCACATTTGGCTGCAGGTGAATATTCCTGTTTTCATCTTTATTCCATGACATGAAAAATTCGAACGGATTATGACACTTTTTCCCAACAGCAAACAAACCCATACACACACACGCCAACGTGTATATATAAATTCCACTACCAGACACCACTATAAGCTTACCTGGAAGAAAAAAATTGGAAAATAGAAAAAAAATTATTGACATATTTTCGTATATATATCTGCATATAAAATTATGTAATATTTTATTCTCATGCCAGAGAAAACTACTACGACTACGACAAAAAGGTAAAGAAATAACTTTTAAGGAATTTCGTTATGTTATTTCGCCCCAAAAAGTTATATGATGACAAAATTTTGTAGTAGGTAAAAAATGTATATATGTATGAAACTATAACGACAAAATGAAAATAAC
>NW_026880484.1:0-30702 GCF_032173495.1 Musca vetustissima
ACGAGCTGTAGGACTGGGAGTCTTTTTAGACGAGCTGTAGGGCTGGGAGGGTTTATAGAAGAGTTGGTGGACAAGGAGTCTTTAAAGGCGAGCTGACAGACAGGGAGTCTTTATAGACGAGCTGAAGTATTTATAGAGACGCTGTAGTCCAGGAAGTCTTTACAGACGAGCTGAAGTCCAGGGAGTCTTTACAGACGAGCTGAAGTCCAGGAAGTCCTTATAGACGAGCCGAAGCCCAGCTAGTCCTTATAGACGAGCTGAAGCCCTGGGAGTCTTTATAGACGAGCTGAAACCCATGGAGTTCTATATAGACGAGCTGAAGCACAAGGAGTCTTTATAGACGAAATGAAGTCCAGAGAGTCTTTATAGACGAGCTGAAGATCAGGTAGTTTTTATAGGCGAGGGAGTCTTTATAGAAAACGAGCTGAAGCCCAGGGAGTTTGTAGCAAAACTTGTCTATAATGAATGCCTGAGCTTAATTCTTTATAGACAAGCTGAAGGGCAGGAAATCTTTATAATGGCTTTGAAGGCCGATCTGAACGCTAGTGAGTGTTAATAAATGAACTGTAGCTCAGGGAGACGAGCTGAAGTGCAGGGTGCCTTTCTTGGATGGGCAGAAGGATTAATTTTATATACATGCTGAAGAGAGTGTTTATAGACGACCCGAAGGGAGACTTTGCAGTCGAGTTGTAAGAAGTCTTCATAGTCGAGAATAAGAACAGGAAGTCTATATAGAACAGCTTTAGATAATCTGAAGAGATTGGAAGGGAGGATAGACGGGCGTTCAGGTAGTCTTTATAAAGCCGCTGAAGATCGAGTAGCCTTCATATTACACAGAAGGTCTTTTTATACGAGTGGAATGTCCTAGAGTCTTTATAGACGATCGGATCGTCAGAGATGAGGCAGTATTGTGTCATAGACGAGGTAAATATTTTGTTTACTCAAATGTGTTTTTGCAAACTTTTTTTGTTTTAGAATATTTAAAAAATTGAAACAAAGTACATGTCGCATTTATAATCCGATTTGGATGACATTTGGCACAGCTCATTCATTTGGCCCAAGGACGAACCCTATTGAAATTGGGAAAATCGGTTCAGATTTATATATAGCTCCCATATTTTCGGTGCACCAAAGTCCCTAAATATCTTTCGATTTGCACGAAATTTGGTACAGCGTACTAAATTGAGCCTAGAATGATGTGTGCTAAGTTTCCTGAAAATCGGTTCAGATTTAGATATAGCTCCGATATATACTTTCGCCCGATTTAGGGTAAATGGTGCACTAAAGTCCCCAAATATCTTGCGATTTGCACGAAATTTGGCACAGCGTACTGAATTGAGCCTAGAATGATGTGTGCTAAGTTTCCTAAAAAACGGTTCAGATTTAGATATAGCTCTCATATATATTTTCCTCCGATTTAAGGTAAATGGTGTACCAAAGTCCTTACATATCTTTCGATTTGCACGAAATTTGGTACAGCCTACCAAATTAAGCTTAGAATGATGTGTGCTAAGTTTCCTGAAAATCGGTTCAGATTTAGATATAGCTCCCATATATATATTTTCGTCCGATTTAAGGTAAATGGTGTACCAAAGTCCCTATATATCTTTTGATTTGCACGAAATTTGGCATAGCGAAATGGATTAGGTCTAGAATGATGTGTGTTAATTTTCCTGAAAATCGGTTCAGATAGCTCCCATATATATCTTCGTCCGATTTAAGGTAAATGGTTTACCAAAGTCCCTATATATCTTTTGATTTGCGCGAAATTTGGCATAGCGAAATGAATTAGGTCTAAAATGATGTGAGTTTCCTGAAGATCGGTTCAGATGTAGATATAGCTCCCATATATATTTTCGTCCGATTTAAGGTAAATGGTGTACCAAAGTCCCTATATATATATTTCGATTTGCACGAAATTTAGTGCACGTTAAGTTTCGTGAAAATCGGTTTGGATTTACATAAAGCTCCTATATAAATTTTCGTACGATTTAATGTAAATGGTGTACCAAAGTCCGTATACATATTTCGATTTGCACAAAATTTGGCATAGTGTACTGAAATGAGTTTGGAGTGATGTGTGTAAAGTTTCCTGAAAATCGGTTCAGATTTATATATAGCTCCTATATATTTTTTCTTCCGATTTTATGTAAATTGTGCACTAAAGACCCAAAGTTTGTCCGATTGCCACGCAATTTTGTACAAAAAACTGTAGTTCATATGATAATCTCTGCCATTCTCATTGAAATCGGTTCAGATTTTGATATAGCTTCTACATATATATTTTTGTCCGATTTTACACAAAATTTACGCAAATTTTGCACAACGTACTAAAGTTTTAAAATTTGGAAATTTTTTAAATCGGTTCAGATTTGGATAGATCTTCTATATATATATTTTCTCCCGTAGTGTTGGCGGGTTATTTGGGATACCATTTGTATTTTGTTTTTGCAAAATAGTCAGGCTTAATCCCAGTTTGTTGTTTTTATAAAAAACAACTATTTATTAGTGGGAATGTATGGCATTGTCAGCCGAGGGGTAAGGCAGGGAAGACTATAGTTTCGGATCTCGCCACTGATCCTCATCAGTTCCCTTAGTTTTTTGTTGAGATATTCTCCCCAGAAGCTATTAATAGCTTCTTTACAAAAAACCTTTCAAACCCAAATGTCTCTTGTGACAATTCGAAGTTCTTACGTTACCAGCGATACGACCCCAATGAGAAGTTCGTTTCGTTGGCGCCTGACTTCGTGGTCAACAAGGCATTTACAAACAACTACAATACATTTCCCACTTGTATGTTTTCTCCCGAGTTTTGGTAATTTTGTCCCATTGTTAGAAGCAACCCTATATCTGAACAAATGAAAAATTTAGTATAGGTTGCAGAATTCGACGTCTGTTAGCATTCATCTGTTGAATACACCCAAAGTGGTGAAGGGTATCATATAGTCGGCCCCGCCCTACTTTACTACTTTCCTTACTGGTTTTGTAATGTGTGCAGATGCAGACATAGCTTCCATATATGTTTCGAACGGGTGTCTGATTGATATTATCGAATAATGTGTATCAAGTGTGCTATAAATCGATTTACTCAAATTATTCCCATTGAAATTTAGCATAGGTTGCAGAAAAGCATGTATATGGATTGATGTTAGTCGGTTCATTTATTGATAAAGATCAAATCAAAACAATTGTTTTTAATGGAATTTAAAAAAAAACGAGAATACCCATATGTAGAATATACCCAAAGTGGTGAAGGGTATGATATAGTCGGCCCAGCCCGACTTTACTACTTTCCATACTGGTTTAGGGAAACATTCGGCTTATTTGATCTATACTTATTATTTCAATAAATATAACAACAAGCAACTGATCTGATGTTTTGATGAGGTCATGTTTTTGTTTTCAATATAATTACTTACACGGAGTAGAACCTATTAAAATTACACCATTCGCTGTTAACACGAATCAATTTTACACCAGGGTTATCTATACAATTTATACAATACAATTTTTGTATGATATGATCATGTGGAAAAAATCATGTTTTTGTTTTTTTTTTTTTTTTTGCAATATTTTGTGTAATAGGGAAGTGATAATTTGCGCATATTACGTAAATGATATACGTTGTTTTAATAGCAATTAACAAAATAATGTTTGCTAGTTGTCTACATAGCTCAATTGCAATTATTGTTAAAAAAATATACATATTCAAATTTTTATCTCTAACAAAATTTATTTTCTAAGAAATTTATCGATCCAGACATGTCTGCCAACGGTAAAAATTGTCTATATGTTTTACTGTAATTAAGATGTTTATGACAGAAAAGAATGACCATTTTATGGATTTTTAATTGCAGGCAAATTTTCAATTAAAAATAAATATTTTCAGGTTAGACGAAAACAAAACATTTAAAATTTTTTTATATTATTTCTGCATTTAAAAATTAAAATGTACCGAAAATGATCGTTGTAGTTTCAATAGATTCAGGTTGGTCGAATATATTATACCCTCTGCACAGAATACATGATTGAGTTTAGAATGACATGTGCCTAGTTTACTATAAATAGATTGATACTTTTTCATCTAAGTTACCAAGTTTGTAAGGTTGACTCAAAATTTAGCATAGCGTGAGTGTTATTTCCGTCAAATTTTATTCAAATAGGTTGAGGTTTAGTATAGTTCCCACATTTTGTAAAATCAGAGAAACTTTACAGATTGAAAATCAGGGAGTCTTTATAGACGAGCTGAAGGACAGGACTGGGAATCTTTACAGTTTATGGGCTGATACAGACGAGCTGAAAACCTGGACGTATACATGGGCGGAGATGAGGGTCTGAGATTCTTTATGAAGATCAGAGAGTCTTCACAGAGGAGAATTTGATAGATGAGCTAAAAGCCAGTCAGTCAGTTTTTTAATCGAGCTGAAGAGAAGGGAGTGTTTATAGCTGAGCTAAAGGCCAAATAATATTTATAGGTGATCTGAGTATTTATAGATGAACTGAAGATCAGTGCGTTTTTATACCCTTCACCACAGTGTGGTACAGGGTATTATGTCTTTGTGCATATGTTTGTAACAGGCAAACATAATCGAGATTGACCCATGGATCCTTTTGAGAATATGCGTAGAATCACTTTCTGAGTCGATTTATGCATGTCCATGTATTTTTGTTATCAAAATACAGGTCGCATTTATGATCCGATTTGGATGAAATTTGGCACAGGCCACTTAATTGGCACAAGGACGAACCCTATTGAAAATGGGAAAAATCGGTTCAGATTTAGATATAGCTCCCATATATAGTTTCGTCTGATTTAAGGTAAATGGTGCACCAAAGTCCCTCTATATCTTTCGATTTGCACGAAATTTGGAATAGAGTACTGAATTAGGTCCAGAATGATGTGTGCTAGTTTCGAGAAAATCGGGACAGATTTATATATAGAACCCATATATAGTTTCGTTCCATTTAAGGTAAATGGTGCACCAAAGTCCTTATATATCTTTCGATTTGCACGAAATTTGGCTCAGAGTACTGAATTAGGTCTAGAATGATGTGTACCATGTTTCGAGAAAATCGGTTCAGATTTAGATATAGCTCCCATAAATAGCTTCGTCCGATTTAAGATACATGGAGCACCAAAGTCCCTATATATCTTTCGATTTGCACGAAATTTGGCACAGAGTACTGAATTAGGTCCAAAATGATATGTGCCAAGTTTCGTGAAAATCGATTCAGATTTTGATATAGCTTCGATATATATTTTCGACCGATTTAATTTAAATTGTGCACTAGAGACCCAAATGGCACACTAAACGCCCATACAGACCCATACACGTACAGAAATTATTAAAAATTACTACCCAGCAAGTTTCCTTTCGACCTATTCATGTTGACTGTACACCAAATAATCAATGGGTGCCTGATTGATACATTTTAAACAATGCTTTAAATCTATTTACAAAATTTAGAATATGTTGCAGAATGGCATGTGTTGGAATTGATGTTAGTCGGTTTAGTTATAGATAAAGATCGCATATTTAAGTTCGTTCAATTTCATGTCAATGTTTCTTAGAAAAGGCGACGTCTGTTAGGATATAAGAATAACCCTAGTGGTGAAGGGTATCATATAGTCGGCCCAGTCCGACTTTATTACTTTCCTTACTGGTTTGTTTTAATGAAAATAAAATACAAGGCTGAAGGCTATGAGTTTTCATGGACGATCTATAGACATTCTTAATAGATGTGCTGAAGGACAAATAGTCTTTATAGCAGGGCTGGGAGTCTTTACAGTCGAGCTTGAAATCGACCTAGATGCGTTTATGGTTTGGTAATCTATATAGGCGAGCTGAAGACAGAGATGGCCCGTCAGAAACAGTGACGTATATGACATACATTTTCGACGTATAATACATACGTCAGAAACGTCGGAAACCCACCCAAAACCATTAGGTTTTTGACAAAATACCTATTTCCATTAATGAATTTGGAAATTACGTATACTTTACTGAAATCCATATCAAATTTCAAAAATTTTTTCTCCAAAAGGTTTAGAATTTTGTATTAGTTCTAGTAAGGAATCAGAAATATGTAAAAATAATATATATTCTTGAAAATAACGGTATATGGTAATAATATTCGAATTTTCTACATTTATTACATTTTAGACAGGTATATGACGTTTTCGACGTTTACACCTAAAAAAAACCTAAAATTTCGTCATACGGACCATCCCTGGCTGAAGACTTGAGCTTATGTATGGGCGGATTCTTTATGAAGATTCTTAATGAAGATCACAGAGTCTTCTCAGAGGGTTATCTTTATAGATGAGCTAAAGGCCAGTCAGTTTTTATAGCGATTTGAAGGGCATATAGCCTTATAACCGAGCTAAAGAATTTAAGGGGATAGACTCTTTATAGTCGAGCTAAAGGTCAGAGAGTCTTTATAAAAAATTGAAGGGCAAGAAGGTCTAATAGAGCTGAAAGGCAGATAATCTTTTTACATGAAAACTTCTTCTGAGAAAACTTCTGGCATTCATCAGAAGTTTTCATAGTATTTATAGCTGAAGCGGACGACTAGGGGTAATGGACAGGACGTCTTTATGAATGGGCTGAATGCCAGGGTATGGAGTCATTATAGACGAACTAAATCTATATTAATAAAAGAGAAAGAGTGATTTACTGACTTACTGACAGATTGCATGATTTAAAGAATTATCAACGCTCAGACAAAACGGCTGAAGCTAAAATCTTGAAATATGGGGTGAGGGTCACTCTTAGTCCGAAGGTGTCGGAAATTCATACTAAAACGGCACGAAAGGCGGTAAAAGGTACTAAATGTAGTACCATTTGTATTTGGCGAACCGGTTCGCAAATTTAGATTGAGGATCACCACAATTTCGTAGCATGTGACGGATAGGGCTAAAAACTTGATTCAAGGTTGAGAAGTAGGGATGGAGCTGTACTCCTGAAATTGGAAATTTACATTACCGCCGGAGTGTAGGATTGTGGTATGTATGTACGTAGCATTGAATTTTTTTCACTTATGTATACAAAAAGTACTAAATTGTACTACATATGGTACAATTTGGTTTTGTGTGAACCAATACTGTTGAATTATAGTATTGAGGTATGGATATAGTTTTGTAAATTTGTACTTATAGGTACTAAATTTGGTACAATTTGAATTTTGGGTGAAACGATAGAGCCGGAATCCTGAAATTTGGGGTCACTGTTGGAGTGTAGGATTGAGTGTTCTAAATTTGGGATTTGGGTGAACCGATGGAGCTTGAATTTTGAAGTTAGGATCACTGTTGAAGTGTAGGATTGGGCTTTGTAGGAACTTTTGGAAATTCGTACTAATGTGTTTTAAATGGTACTAAATTTGGTATACATATATTTGGGTGCAGCAATCAGGTTGAAATCCTGAAATTATGAAGTACGTTTTCTATTGAATTTATATAAATTTGTATTAAATTAGGCAAAACTAAGCTCGAATCATGAAATTTGGAATTAGTTTTGGATATAAGTACTACAAGAATACGAAAGCTAACAAAGGTACCAAAATTAGTGTGGAGCTAGATTTCTGTTGCGATCATAATTGGTGTGTAGTGTTGAGATATGGAGATAGTTTTTGAATTAAATACCATAAGAGATCAATGTAACTAAATGATACTAAAATCTTCAATTTTGGTGTGTAGGCTGATTAGCTCTTCTGACATATGCAGTTTTTTGTGAAAACAAAATAATATACTTAGATATGTTTAAACATTCCTCACATTCCCTAACAAACTAGCGGGCATATGCTAGCTCCCATATTTTGTCCGATTTTATGTTAATACGCACCCAACACCCAAAATGGGTCCGTTTAAACGAAATGTTTCACTATGTACCGAATTAAATATGTATATGTTAAGTTTGATTACACTGCGCAACAAGGTTTTTTGGTGGGATGGAATATTCCTTATGGAAATGAAAGCCCTTGAAGATTGGGTGTTTTGCGTTCCCGAGTCAATTGGACGCGGAGCTTAAACAATAAATCCGTTGATTATTCGAAGAAGTAAAATTGGCCCCGCCGGTTCTAGTAAACTCTTGAGCTCTTTAGCATGTCGTTAGGTTTTAAATATACATTTAATCTGGTTATGAATGCCGGTACAAAAATCGTGTTAATTATCTGAAAATCCGGTTCAAAAATGAAAAGCTCCGGTTATGAAATCTTATGAGTGAAATTTTTGTGAAATATTTGAGGGACAAAAAATTACATCTTGTGATCTTTAGATTGTGGATTAAAAAATATGGACTCGAACGAAACACATGAACGTGCGATAGGAGGAAGATATGTTTTACAAAAATATTCATCATTCGATTCGACTGAAGACTTGTTCTCCCAAAAATAATCTGCAGTAGCTACAAACAAAGATATAAAGCTTCTTATTTAAGAACATCTGGGTTCCCAGCAAAAAAACTCAACACGTCATAACTTAAAAACTTTTGGGTTCTTAATATACACACCAAGACCATTACATTGATATTGTGACAAACTGGTATTTCTGTAGGTTGGGAATGTTACAAAATTATTTTAAGGCCCTATCCGAAAATTTTCATATTGAACCAGCTGGTCAACCGAACCAAAAATAAAATCCTGTGTAACTGCCCGGTCCTTTACTTGTCAATTACATATTGGCTTTACAATTTAACCTGAATTTACCATTGATCTTAACAATTTAATAGGTTTATAATATAAACAATTTTTAATTGAAAAAAATTGTTTCTGCATTTTTAATATGCATCACTGCCCTAATGGATAATCAATCGATATTATTTTGCTATAAATAAGCCAAACCGTAATCACTTCTGCAGCAACAATTGAAATCATCAGCTGTATATTTTGGTGAAAAACTTACTCGCAAAACAGCTGGAAACAATGAAAACGATTGTGGTTCTGCTTCTAGTTATAGATTTGGCAAACCTTATCTATGGTCATGTGGTAAGATATAAACTGACGCTTACAAAATCGAATATCACTTAAAAATCCACTGTACAGCCCGTTAAAGTGCCCGAAGATCAAAAGGCTCGCACCGCTCAAATTGCCGCCGAATGTATAGCCCAGGAAAAGATAACAACCGAACAGGCAATTGAATTTTCAAAAGGAGAATTTGCGAAAGCAGATAAAAATGTCAAATGTTATGCAAATTGTTTTTTGACAAAAGCTGGTGTTCTGGTCGATGGTGTAGTTCAAAACTCTGTGGTTATGGAAAAAATGGGTCCCACTGTGGGTGAGGAGAAACTAAAAGCTACCATGGAAAAATGTTCTAAACTTAAAGGTAGCGATCATTGTGAGACAGCTTTTATGATGTTCGAATGTTATCATAAGGAACATGCTGATATTGCTTAAGTGAAGGAGGAGATGAATGACTGACCGACGTAAAGGGAATTGTGGTATTATATATTTGCTGTGTGTGTTTATTTGTGAATTATATGCTAACTATGTATATATATGTATGTGTGTGTAAGTGTTAGTGTTGAAAATAAATAAACAAATATAAATTAATTATTTGTGTTAACCATGCTATCATTTTCTTTGGCGTCAATACCGAAAATGTCATCAACGGGAGATGAAAACTCATTTTGACGATCCAGAAATTGTAGCGGATATTTAAAATTGTCCGGGAATATGTAAACCACTGATATAATAAATATGCCGATTCTGTTTGAGGTAACCTATGGATGTCGTTTTAGAACGTATCAAGTTTGTAGATCATATTTATACCCTCCACCACACTGTGGTAGAGGGTATTATGTCTTTGCGCAAATGTTTGTAACAAGCAAAAGGAATCGAAATAGACACATGGCTCCTTTTGAGAATATGCATAGAATCATTTTCTGAGTCGATTTATACAGGTCCGCCTGTCCGTCCGTCTGTCCATGTGAAATTGTAAACAAATTACAGGTCGCATTTATGACCCGATTTGGATGAAGTTTGGCATAGGTCACTTATTTGGCCCAAGGACGAACCCTATTGAAATTGGGAAATATCGGTTCTGATATAGATATAGCCCCCATATATATTTTCGTCCGATTTAATGTAAATGGTGCACCAAAGTCCCTATATATCTTTCGATTTGCACGAAATTTGGCACAGCGTAATGAATTAAGTTTAGAATGATATCTGTTAAGTTTCCTGAAAATCGGTTCAGATTTAGATATAGCTACTATATATATTTTCGTCCGATTTAAAGTAAATGATGGCCCAGAGTCCCTGTATATCTTTTGATTTGCACGAAACTTGGTACATCGTACTAAAATGGGTATAGAATTATGTGTGTTAAGTTTCATGAAAATCGGTCTAGATTTAGATATAGCTCCAATATATATTTTCGTCCGATTTAAGGTAAATGGAGCATCACAGTCCCTATATATCTTTCGATTTGCTCGAAATTTGGCATAGCGCTCTGAATTAAGTCTAGAACGTGTGTGTTAAAAATCGGTTCAAATTTAGATATAGCTCCCATATATATTATCATCCGATTTTAGGTAAATAGTGTACCACAGTCCCTAGATATCTTTCGATTTGCACGAAATTTGGCATAGAGTACTTAATTACATCTACAACTATGTGTGTTAAATTTCGTGAAAATCGACTCAGATGTAGGTATAGGTCCCATACATACTTTAGTTCGATTTGATGTGCACGAAATTTGGCATAGCGTACCGAATTAAGTCTACAACAATGTGTGTTAAATTCCGTGAAAATCGGTTCAGATTTAGATATAGCTCTCATATATATTTTCGTCCTATTTTAGGTAAATAGTGCACCAAAGTCCCTACATATATATCGATTTGACCGAAGTTTGGCATAGCGTACTAAATTAAGTCCAGAGTGATGTGTGTTAAGTTTCTAGAAAATCGGTTCAGATTTATATATAACTCCCATATACATTTTCGTCTGATTTTATGTACAAGGTGTACCAACGTCCCTACATATCCTTGGAATGAAGTCTAGAGTGATGTGTGTGTACCAAGTTTTGTAGGAATCGGTTCAGATTTAGATCTAGCTCCCATATATAGTTTCGTCAGATTTTATATAAACGGTTCACCAAAGAAGTACTGAAGTTAATATAACTTAGCGTGTGGAAACTTTTCAATTGAGATTTGGATAGAGCTCCCATATATATTTTCTCCCGATTTGAAGTAAATGATGCAACAAGAACTCATATCGTATGTGGCCGATAAACATAAAGCATACTGAAATTAGTATAACCCAACCTATGACAAGTTTCGAAAAAATCGGTTCAGAATTTGATACAGCTTTTATATATATTTTCGTCCGATTTTAAGTATATGGTGCACCAAACTCCATGGTTATCAGATATTTATCCAAATAATCAACGTGTGTCCGATTGATATTTGTTTTAAATTGATTTACACAATTTTGTTCCAGTGTAAGAAGCAACTCTTTATCTGACCAAAAAAAATAAAATAGGTTGCAGAATAACATGTTTATGGATCCAACTTCTGTTATGATTCATTTGTTGAATATACCCAAAGTGGTGAAGGGTATCATATAGCCGGGCCCGTTAGACTTTACTACTTTCCTTACTGGTTTTATTTTTCACATTCAATATTTTCTTTTACAATTTTAGAAAATTAAAAAAATAAACTTGTTGTTTTTTATGTTTGTTTATTTAACAAAAAGAAAAAATGTAGTATTTTCCCACATATTAAAATTTTTTCAAACTCATTTTATAACTTATAACATGTTTTTATGAGCTAAATTTATTGTGTTGTAATAAAAAAGTGACAAACCAATTAATTATAATTAACAAATATTTTCATTAGTGGAAAATTAAGCTATTGTTATTATTGGTATAATGAAGTTGTTGAAAGCTATATCAATTACCTAGAAATTATCAAGAGGAAATAAAAAACGAAAACAAAAAAATAATTTGTTTCTTTTTGACAGAGTTATGGAATTAATTCAGTATAATTTGAAAGAACAAAAAACAATGTTTTTATATGAATATATATTCATATACAAATATGTTTTAATGATTTCATAGACCACTTTATTTTTACAAACATTTGTCGTTGGTATGAGGTTTGGGCTTTGTTTTAATCATGACCATCGTAACCACAACACTACTGATTTTTACTGTGCTGATTTTATCAGTTAACGCTCGTGTAAGTATGTACATTTGTAAAGTAGTGCAGCACACATTTTGTTTGCAAATATTTATTTATCTATTTTTGTTTTTTTTTTTTTTTTTTTTTGTAATTTCTAGACTTCCAAAACCAACACCACCATTCAAGCTGCCACAAATGACCAATATCCAACTGAATGTCGGAAATTGGAGAAATTTTCAATAGAGTTGCTTCAGGATCCCAACAAATGTGATATGAAAATTCTCGAAAAAAATCCTAAATGTTTTATCAGATGTGTGCAAACAAATTCTAAAGAAATTGATCGGAATATGAACAACTTGGTGACGGTGCTTAAAATATGTATAAGTTTATTTTGTTATAAGAAATAAACCATAAAATATCTGAAGAATCAAGGTTCCATGTGTCGCAATTGGTAAATACAATCCATATATATGGAAAACCTAAACCTAACAAGTGAAAAGGCGTTAAGTTCGGCCGGGCCGAACTTTGGATACCCTCCACCATAGTTATACTGACATGCAATAAAAATATAGGGAACATACCAAAAAGTGGGCATATACCGATAATTCTACAAACCGATTTATGTAAACCATTATGTACACCAAATTCAAACTTCAGCAATTTTTAATGGGAATTTTTCCTAAAATCTGTAAGATCCAAAAAGTGGACTGATACTGATAACGCATGGTAGAGTATAAAATCCTAAAACTACTGTAATTTAGATTACAAAGTTATATGAGGCTATACCTACACTATGATTACATAGTGTAGGAAGTAGTGAATATATGGGGATATCATTATATGAGGGCCATGCCTAGAGATGGTATTTACCGGGTATTTACCGGGTAAATACCCAAGGGGTGGGTAAATACCGGGTAAATACCCATTTGCGGGTATTTATTTGGGTATTTACTATATTGACTCGGTAATACAACATCTTACACTCTATTTCCGGGTTTCTGTTATCAAATCGATTTATAATGGATAGTTTTACGATACTTTAAAGACGTGGGTAAATACTTGGGTAAATACCCGAGTTTTTACCCAAAAATTGGGTATAAACTAACTGCCGAACCACTTGACATAGGCGGCCAAAATTTTGCACACATGTTTCTAATGACAAAGCAAATATAGAAATCCAACATGGGGACCCTGGGTCCAAATTTTGATATAGCCCCCATATAACCATATCTCCCGATTTAAGGTATTTTCTGTCTATTAGACACATTTTACAACCAAATTGGCTGTAATTTGGCACAGAGTGCTCTTTTTGGGTACAAAATGTCCATTCAAAATTTTATGTATGTAGGTCCACGTTTACTGGTAGCCCCTATACAAAGGTACCCCTATTTTGAGTATTTACCCAAAAATTGGGTATTAACTCATTAACTGCCGAACCACTTGACATAGGCGGCCAAAATTTTGCACACATGTTTCTAATGTCAAAGCAAATATAAAAATCCAACATGGGGTCCCTGGGTCCAAGTTTTGATATAGCCCCCATATCACATGTGTGCAAAATTTTGGCCGCCTATGTCAAGTGGTTCGGCAGTTAATGAGTTTATACCCAATTTTTGGGTAAATACTCAAAATAGGGGTACCTTTGTATGGGGGCTACCAGTAAACGTGGACTTACATACATAAAATTTTGCATGGACATTTTGTACCCAAAAAGAGCACTCTGTGCCAAATTACAGCCAATTTGGTTGTAAAATGTGTCTAATAGACAGAAAATACCTTAAATCGGGAGATATGGTTATATGGGGGCTATATCAAAATTTGGACCCAGGGTCCCCATGTTGGATTTCTATATTTGCTTTGTCATTAGAAACATGTGTGCAAAATTTTGGCCGCCTATGTCAAGTGGTTCGGCAGTTAATGAGTTTATACCCAATTTTTGGGTAAAAAATCGGGTATTTACCCAAGTATTTACCCACGTCTTTAAAGTATCGTAAAACTATCCATTCTAAATCGATGTGATGACAGAAACCCGGAAATATGGTGCAAGATGTTGTATTACCGATTCAATATAGTAAATACCCAAATAAATACCCACAAATGGGTATTTACCCAATTTACCGGGTATTTACCCAATTTACCGGGTATTTACCCGTTGGGTATTTACCCACTGCCCATCTCTAGCCATGCCTAATTAATGTCCGGTATATGCCAATTTTGAACCCAATATTGTAATAGTTTATCTCAATTCTTTCCTTCAGGAGGTATCACTATATTGAGGAGATGCCTAAATATCTGCCGATATAATTCATTATCGTCATGTTTGAGTTTCTTATCACAATATCTTTAGAAGGCGGAATGCTTACAACAGATGGCTAAATAGTCTTTGTAGGGTAAAAATTGACTATTCCCCGTAAAGACTACCCATCCACAAAACACATGACAAATCAATTAACTATTTTAATATAAAAAGGGGGGTTATATGAGGACTACACCTAAGGAGGGGGAATATTAATAATTTTTGGTGGGGAGATTTGTTACCATATACGACTACAAAATACCAAATTTCAGCGAATTCGGTTAAAAAACTCGCTCAAATGAAATACCGAACATTGGGGGGTACCCTTATTTGGGGGCTACCCGAAAAAATTGACCTATATTTATAATTTGTAGTATAGAGATTTGCTACCCAATAGGAACTCAATGTACCGAATTTCAGCTAATTCGGTCGAAAAATGCCCCCAAAACACCACAAAATTAGGGGTACCCTTATATGGGGGCTATCCGAAAAAATGGACCCATATTTATAATTTTTACTGGAGAGATTTTCTACTCAATAATAACTCAATGTACCAAATTTCAGCGAAGTCAGTTGAAAAACGCGCTCAAGAACCTCAAAATACCGAAAATGGGGGTACCCTTATATGGGAGCTATGCCTAAACGTGGACCGTTAAAGCCCATCTGCGAACTTGACCTGACTGCAGACAAAAGACGACTCTATGCTAAATCTATCTCAATTAGTTTAGACGCTAGAGTGATTACAACATACAGACGGACAGACAGACCTAATAATGTGAGTGAGCGGAGCAGTATAGTATCATACCCTACACAACTACCACAGATCTCTAAGTTTCTGTGGATCTATATTCCGAGACTGGATAATATTTCGCAACTCTCTCTTGACCGGTTAGAGGTGACCACGTCCTCTGCGGCATATTTTCCGAATTATGTTTTCCGGGAGTATACATTTGCTCCATAAGATTTAAATTTTGTTATTCTACAGGCAAAAATGTTGGTTCATTCAAGACAGCCATTCGAATTAGTTTCGTCTTCACCATGGAAATTTTGCGATAATATATATAGAGCGACTAGAAAACCTGGTAAAAGATGTTTTCGGCCCATCGCCGAAATATCATCTTATCATAATCAAAAATTATAGTCCTCGTTTTTGACCATAACCGGTACCTCATGCAATTCCTAGCCATTATAGCTACCGTTCCGCCCTCTAGTCTGGTAATGGTAATATCATTTTCAGTAAACGTAGGCATCTTTACCATGGGAATTTTTTTGAAATACAAGTACTGTTACATAACGGGCTAAGCCAGAAAGTGAACCGATATCTTTAATTTTTGGTAGGGACATTTGCAGGCCAACAAGATTTCAAAATATCAAATTATTCGCTTGAAAAGCGAGGCAAAATCCCCAAAATACTGAACAATTAGAAGAATCGATATATGGGGGCTATTCCAAACGTATACCAAAACGTGGACCGATATATCACATTTTCAATATGAAACATCCTAGGAGTAGTAGCAATGTACTTGTGCAAAATTCAGAAATACTATTTTATCTATTGTGATCTCTCTAGCGCGATTTCAACAGACAGACGGATATGTCTAAATCGACAATATCGAATGTATGCCGGTGGAAGAAATGTCCAAAGACGCGTCTATCTGCACAATTTAATCAAAATGTCAAACATTCCTTAACCACAATAGTATCCCGGGTACAGATTCTGAACAGATTTAAATCAAATTTAACACACATCATTAGGGCAAAAGTAGGGTATGCATCAATAACTTTCCTGAAATCGGTCGAAGATATATTTTTTATATTTAAATGTGAAAATTAACTATACGTCTCCCCTTAAAGGTTATTTTTCTGATAGTCTCTTATAGTCAACTGTAAGATTTGGAAACTTTGGCCGAAAAATAGCAAAAATTAAATAAGAAAATATTGGTATAGTCTTTGGCCAGAGGCGGAACTACATGTAAATCGGTCAATAATTGCGGCCTATAAATTGATTACAACTTATAGATAATAATTTTGGGTTAAAGTGGACCGCAATTGTTTTTGTGTTTTTTTTCGTGTTAGGCCAAATTATAAGCCGAACATCACAACACAACCCACGGTGAATGGAATCTGGGCAAGTAATTATAAGGACTGTACTGAATATTAGTAATATTCGGAAAATGTGTCAGTGCAAGGAAGAGGTGCTTTTGACCTCCAATCGGGCAAAAGGGTGCAACTATCATGAAATATTGCTCAGTCTCGGAATAAAAATCCGCAGAAAGTTAGAGTTCCGTGGTAGTTATATGGTGTATCGTATGGCCGGCTCCGACCGTCTATACTGCTCCGATCACTGGTTTTGTTTGTGGCTTGGTGTCCTTACACATAATAGAATATATAACGTAATATGTTTCGTAAACCTTTCCAGAAAATCATTATTTGTGCCAGTACTACAACCATTTTCAAAATAAACGACTCACATTTGGGTTCTTGTTTGATCATTGGTTTGTTTTCCAAATGAAAATTTCCCTTCTTATGAATTTAATATCCACCTCATACACTCCAAATTTTTCAAATAAAATATTATTTTTAAAAATTTACATTTATTGTTTCTTATTTGTTTCACATTTTTATTTAGTTGAATACTGAAAATATTTATTTTCTATCCGTTTTAACTACACTTAAGCAAGGGTAGCATGTTCCTTATAGTAACACTGATATAAAACAAAAGCAGTTTCACAATTATCGCTGCCTTTCAAGCTGTTGCATTTAGCCATAATGGCATCCAACTTATCTTGGCCAACATTGGGTCCCAATTTTTGAGACAACACCTCAGGTTGAGGAACACCATTCGAAATGAAGCCGGCCTTCTCTAAGAAACAATTAGCAAAACATTGGGCATTTTTATCCAAGCCATCAAATTGTCCTTTAATCAGTGCAGTGGCGGCTTCGGTGGTGCTGTGCTCCTTTTCAAAACATTCAGCACTATATTGGAGGGCGTTTATCTTTTGTTGTTCGCTCAAGTTGATGGGCTGAAATAAAATATTAAATTAATTATTAATTTTGTTTATGTGTATTTTTTCCTCTTTTCGGCAATACATACAATCTGGCCATTGGCAATGGTGCAAATGACGAGGACAACTAAAGCAACAGCACACTTCATATTGACATTCAAATTATTTTTATTTTGAATTTTAAAATTTCTAGTATTTATTCTAAACGTCACTATTATACTGATTAGGAAGTTTCATTTGATCTCGGCTATTTATATTCATTTTTTCTCTTCGCATTGCATTTGCTGCATACATACAGTAAATGCTATAAAATGTTTGAATAATAATTTATTTAAACTACTACAAAAATCATGGTCGCCAAATTAGTCATGGCTTCTAGTTTTGAATCGTGTGTATTATTAATTTTAGCTACCACTGTGCAGAGCTATGACTTAGGTTGTAGTTGTTATACCTTAGGTTGTTATTATTTAACTGGTTTTATGTAGCTGCAGCAACTACAATAACAACAACAATTGGTTTAAAATGCAATAGAATCAGATAATTGGCTGGTAGCTGCGTTCATATATAAAACTATTAATGATCGGCAAGCTAGATTAAACATTTCGAGGAAATAAAATATCAGATTTTTGGACAGTTATTTCTGACTGGTCTTAAGTAGATTTAATAACTGTTGGAGCGTTTATAATACTGGTTGTTCCGTTTAGAGCTGTTCGATAATATATTAAATACAATACGAGGACCGAAAAACCTTGCTTTCAATATGAAGCATCCTAGTAGCAGAGTATGTACAAAATCTATATTACGTATTGCCAATCTATCGTACTGTTCCCAGACAGTATCGCATGGAATTTAGATATATCTTAATCTGAACCGATACCAACAAAATTTCGCACACATCAATCGGGATCTATTTCACTCTGTGCAAAATGTTGTCTCAGTCGGACAAATATTGGAAGTGTGGTGTACTATTTACATAAAATCGTGCAACATTTACATAAAAGACCAGTAAGGAAAATAGTAAAGTCGGACTGGGCCGACTATATGATACCCTTCACCACTTTGGGTATATTCTACATATGTCTCCTAACAGACGTCGGTTTTTCGAAAGAGCATTGACATGAAATTGAACGAACTTGAATATGTGATCTTCATACCTTTCTGGAACCTGAAGGTGTGCGAAATGAAATTTTTTCACAGTAAATTTATGTTTGCAACAACAACATTTTCATTTTGTACTAGTTATACCCTACACAACTATGTTGTCAGGTAATTATAGCTTTGTGCTGCCTCAAGAGTTTGTAAAGCCGCAAAATATTGGTTCTAGACCTACCTTTAAGTATACCGATCATCATATCTCGACTAGCCTAGTCGATCTAGACATGTGTGTCCGTCCGTCTGTCCATTATAATTTGTAAACACGATACAGGCCACAGTTATGGACCAATCTTCACGAAATTTTGCATGTAGGATGGGTTTTGGCCAATGAAGACCCCTATTGCTTTTGGTAATGATCGGTTAAAATGACAAAATTTGTATTCTACAGCATATAGATTTACCCTTGAAGGATATATATACCGAAGATGTTGATAAAATATCCAAGAGCAGTGGCTGACCTTTATATTGATACAAATTATATTGTCGTATGTACTCGGATGTTAGAGTTACACTTAAATATTTACAGCCCATTTACCTCAATAGACGACGAAAATATAGCGCTGATCGCTTTGAAATTTTCCATGATGATCCAGGTATGGTCAAGGACAACGCCTTTAATTTTCGATGATGATCAAAAAATAATATTGGGATGAAGTGGACGGAACACTTAATTTTTTGGTGTTTTTTCGAATCGAACACAACACAACCCACAGTGAAGGGAATCTGGGCAAGTAATTAAAAGAGCTGCACTGAATATTAGTAATATTTGTTGACCTCTAGACGGTCAAAAAAATATTGCCCGTGCTCAGAATATAGAACCAGAGAAAATTATATTTTCGTGGAAGTTGTGTAGGGTATCGTATGGTCGACCCCGTCCGACTATACTGCTCCGCTCACTGGTTTTTAATATAAACCGATTTCCACGAGACGTAGCACACATCATTTTAGATCCAATTCGGTACGCTATGCCCAATTTCCTGCAAATCGGAAATATATAGGAACTTGGTGCACCATTTCTTTTAAACAGGACGAAAATACATATACGAAACTTATCACCCATCATTCTAGACTTAAATCAGTACGATGTGCCAAATTTCGTGCAAATCTAAAGATATGTCAAATTTCATTCAATTCGGATAATAAGTGTGACCTGTACTTTGTTTACAATTAACCATGGACAGACAGACGGACGGACGACATGCATAAATCGACTTAGAAAGTGTTTCTATGGATATTCTTAAAAGGAACCATGTGTCTATCTCGTTACCTTTTGCTGTAACTAATATAAGCACAAAGATATAATACCCTGTACCACAGTGTTGTGAGGGATACAGTTATCAACATTTGTCTATAGTCGACACATAATGGTAACTTCCATTATTGGATATTTTGGTGGTTTAGGGTACGCGTTTCAACCAATCTAGCTGTACCAAAACGTATTAAGATCGGCAGAGGTATCCGGGTAGCTCCCACATAATGGTACACCTTTATTTTGGGGTTTGGGCATGTTTTTCCACCATATTAGTTTTAATTTGATTTTTCAAATTACTATGGGATAAAAAATCTTCCTATCAAATATTATCAATCTCTTTAAGTTCTGATAGAGCTCCCATTGAACGGTACCACCGATAAGGCTGTAATTTTTAATAAAGTTTGACTTATATACATATATAGAAAGTGATCAGTCCACGTGTTGGCATAGCCTCTATATACGGGTAGTGCAGCAAAGTCCCTTTATATGCTTCGATGAACCATTCGTCACGAAAGGTCAAATTCGAGCCAAAGAGGGTATTACATAGGTAATCAAATGAACCAAAAACTTTTTTTGTCCCGTCTCCCCAGAGGCCACAATTACAACCCGTACATCTGTCCATGGAATAAGCATGCCCCTTTTCATGGTAATCGACCAATATTTAGCAAATCAAATGGAAACTTCTTCAAGAAGGACATAGACCGGGGAAGTTGACAATTAATCCAAGATGAGTGGTTGATCTTTAAATTGTTACAAATTATAAGGTATGTACTTAGATTTGGGAGTTATACACACATATTTACAGGTTAAGGACCGTGTATCTAAAATCGTAAAGAACTTTAAAACATGCTAAGTCGACTTAGCATACTATGGTTCGGAGGCGTCAATATGACGATCATCATAAATTTCACACTGGAAACGGGGATCTGGTCCTCTAATTGTAATAATTGTTTTTGTAATAATCGAAAAAAATTGTCTTGTCAAATGAACCAAGGTTTGTTGTAAAATAACAAAATGTGAAAACATAAAGCCGCAGAAAGTTAGTGGGCAGTTATTATTATACAGAATATCATAAGATCAGTCCAATACGACTATACTGCTCCGCTCACAAAGGACAAAGTCCATTCATATGCGGTAGCCCTTGATTTGATATATTTCACACTAACAATATCGCTGAGAGAACACTTTTCACTTGTACACTTCCAACTAGTCTCCACCATACAATATAAAAAAGGCTGAGTTTCGGTTTCGTTATTTATATATTTAATTCCTCTGAAATTCCATAGCCACCTTATTCTTCTAGACCCTAGTAACGCTAACATTTCATATATATTACCTTTAATAATAAAAAAACAAAAACAATTATCACATTTGTAATTTTCTACCCAGCAATTTGCAATTATAACAAAGTATTTGAAAAATTGCTCACAATTTGATTTGTAACTAATAGAAAACAACACCACAATGTAATAAAATATTAATGAAAACAGAGTATTCGCTTAATAGCTAGTTTTACAATTCAACAGATTTTAAAAATGCAGCGGTAATAATAAAATCACAAGGGCCTACTTGAAGGTGAACTTACATCAGTCGTCACTCGCAGTTGATTGCTGCATACGCCAAAGGGGGATTTACAACGTCTCAGCGTTGAATGTGAATTATGAAGATGTTTCAAAAATTAAAATTCAAGTTCAATACTTCGGTGCTTATTAATTGTATGTAAATTAATGTTAATAAAAATACTAATTTTATCTTGCATTAATAATCCCACAATAAGATAATCAACTATAACTTAAATAACCTTAATCATGGTCAATATTACAAGTCATAATATTTAATTGTAAATTAACAAACAAACAAAAAATATTTGAGTTTTAATATTGTTTTTTTGTAATATGGTCGTGTGACTGATTTTGTATTAAACAAAAAATGTAAATTACATTAAATGTGACTCAGAACAGGTGGGTTAGGTTAATGTGGTTTAAAACGAATAACAATGATGTTAACCCCAACTAAAGCAATAAAATAGGGCAATGCCACTTTTAATTCGTTTCGCAGCAATTTCGATTGGAAAAGGTAAGGAGGTTACAGTCCTAAAAATCCTAAAAAAATTACTGACATACTTGGTCGACACCAACCGAAATTTTGTGCCGATCAGTTCTCAATGGGAACCTGTAGTTTTATTAAAATTTATAGCGATAAGATTGACATATTCCGATTGCCAGATCAGCTCCTCGAAATAATGGGTTTAGAACTGATATGTAATACAATTATACAACACTTTTTAAGCGAATTTACAACTTAATATCATGCCTCAATATATCATACCCATGATATACTACGTTGTGTTCCTAATATACATGTTTTACTGTATTATAAATTGTAGGTTTTTTGCTCAGCTTGGGTTACTGAATTGTCGACAAAAAACTATGTTTATAATTATGTTCAACTAATTGATTGATTGTGTACTAGTTTTGTTTTTTGCAAATAATTATTATTTGCTGCCATAGCAAAACATACAACAATCCATGTGGGTATACAATTTTTTTGTTATTGCTTTTTAATTTGAATATGGGTTCAATACACTCTCGTTTAGAAAAAAGGAATAAATGACAAAGCACAAAATACCCAAAAAATATGTATTGCGAATTAAGAAATCTGTCGAGGATAGGTTTTCTATAATGGATGGCAAATATCGGGTACATATCCAAATTTAAATCAAACCATATAAGCCGAGTAACATTATGTATGGAAGCTATATATGGACTGATTTGAAGCAAAATTGACATTCGGTATGTAGTCCTAATCGGAAAAATGGAGATTATTTGGTGCAAAATTTGCAGGAAAGCGAATTTATATAAATACATTTCAACCTATTTGAATAGAAGCCGATACATGTTATTCCATGTTTAATTTGGTACGTTGTTCACAATTTCATCGCAATCAGACAAGCATTCTCTAAATCTCAAGTGATTTGAAGAATTCTTAACACACATTTTTCATGACTTATTTAGATACGATGCGGAAGGGTAGAAATCAGTGATTTAGCGGCCAATTGAGATATGCTACTGTTAAAAATTAAATTAATATTAATATTGTCAACTTCTCATGTTAGCCTCCATTTAGCAGTGTTCCCAAATTTCCATATCTTGAGGATTTTGAAGCCGTTTATAATTCGATTTAGTTGTAATTTTGTACTTTGGATTCTAATTAGGTTCCAAATCTTCTTGCTAAAAAGTATCAATATTTTACTTTTGGTCCACTGTTTTGGGTAGCCCCCATATTATGGAACTCCCTAAAACTTTCATCAACCAGTAAGGAAAGTAGTAAAGTCGGACTGGGCCGACTATATGACACCCTTCACCACTTTGGGGATATTCTACATATGTATCTTTACAGATGTCGTATTTTCGATGAAATGAAATGAAATTGAACGAACTTAAAATTGCGATCTTTATCTGTAAGGAAACCGACTAAAATCAATCCTCACACAACCATGCTGCAATCTATTCCATACTTTGTATATAGATTTTAAGCAATCTAATGAATAGGTCTTAATTATATATGGAATCTATGATATATCTAAATCTGAACCGATTTCAAGGAAACTTGCCCGAGATTAATTTATATTAACTTCAGTACGTTTATTTAAAATCGGACGAAAGTATATATAGGAGCTATATGCAAATCTGAACCAATTTCAATAAAACTTGACACACGAAAGGTTATAGTAACCTCAGTACATTGTACAAAATTTTGAGCGGGTCGGCCAATCTTTGCACAATTTACATGAAATCGGAAAAAATATATATTGGAGCTATATCTAAATCTGAACCGATTTTCACGAAACTTAGCACACATAATTCTGGACCCAATTCCGTACCCAACGCCAAATTTTGTGCAAACTGAAAGATATATGGGACTTTGGAGATCCATTTACCTTAAATCGGACGAAAATATATATGGGAGCTATATATAAACCTGACCCGATTTTTTCGAAACCTGGCACTCGTCATTCTTGACGTAATTCAGTACTTTATGCAAAATTTCGTGCAAATCGAAAAATATATATGGGACTTTGGTGCCCCATTTACCATATCTTAATCTGAACCGATTTTTTCCAATTTCAAAAGGGTTCGTCCTATGGCCAAATATGTGGCTTGTGCCAAATTTCATCCAAATCGGATCATAAATGCGACCTGTACTTTGTTTGCGTAAATCGACTCAGAAAGTGATTCTATGCATATTCTCAAAAGGAACCATGTGTCTATCTCGTTTCCTTTTGCCTGTTATAAACATATGCACAAAGAAATAATACCCTGTACCACAGTGTGGTTAAGGGTATAAAAATAGGCAATAAATTAAAGAACCCTATGTACCTAATTTCAGCGAATTCGTTTGAAAAGCGCGCTCAAGAATCCCAAAATATCGAAAATTGGGAGTACCCTTACATGGGGCCTATGCCTAAAAGTGGACCATATACATTAAATTTAATTCAGTATGCTATGCAAAATTTTGTCTCAATCGAAACTATATATGGGAGCTATATCTAAATCTGAACCGATTACAACAAAACATCAATCAGAACCTAATTCAGTACTCTGTGCAACATTTTGTCTCAATCGGACTAATAATGGGAGTCTGGTGCATCATTTACATGAAATCGGACGAAACTATATATATGAATCTAAACCGATTATCTCCAATTTTAATAGAGTTCATCCTTGGGTCAAATATGTGATTTGTGTGAAATTTCATCAAAATCGGATAAAACCCCAAAACATCGAATAATGATGTATAGCGTTATATGGTGGCTACCCTGAAATGTGGACCAATATTGATAATTTTTTTTTTCTTTCGTCTTCAAATTATAGCCAATTCGGTTTAAAAACGTATAATCCCTATAACACCAAATATTTCTGGGTACCGTGATATGGGAGCTATACCGAAGGTGAACCGACATACCCCAATTTGTAATACCAACCATTATAAGAGTAATAGTAATGTCAGTGCAAAATTTCAAAGCTCTATATTAAAGATTCCGATCTTTATCATGATTTCAAAAGATAGACGGAGATACATAAACAAGAACCCAACATACTTCGATTGAACGACGTTTACAAAATGTTCATGATACCAAAATGTGAAGGAATCTTTATATGGAGGTCATGCCTTAATGTGGACCGATATTTGTCACCCCAAAAGAAATTCTTGAAAATTTGATATCACGATAGAGTTTTTGGAAACAGAAGTGTCTGTAATTCGCCATTACAGGTTGTTAATGGGTGAAATACAATCTACTTACATTTTATAAGTCGTCTATAGGAATGTTCAGAAGTGATTTTCATAAAATCAGTATTGTCATAGACTAAAAAGGGTATATCAATTCCATGCTCGTATTAAAAATGTCCCCACATGTCGCTCATTTTCTGCAAGACCAGCATAAATCAAAAACCAGTAAGGAAAGAAGTAAAGTCGGATTGGCCGACTATATGATACCCTTCACCACTTAGGGTATATTCAACATATGTATCCTAGAAGACGTCGATGTTTCGCAGGAAAATTGGCATGAAATTGAACGAGTTTAAATATGTGACCTTTGTCTATATCTGAACCGACTAACATCAATCCCTACACATGTCATTCCGCAACATATGGTAAATGTTGTAAACCGATTTAAAGCAAACTTGACACACGCTATTCGGTATGCTGCACTGTTTATAGTTTAAATCGAAAGATTTTCAGGGTATTTGGTGCACCATTTACCAAAAATCGAGCGAAACTATATATAGGAGCTATATCTAAATCTTAACCGATTTTCACGAAACTTAGCACACATCATTCTATACTCATACTCAATTCAGTACGCTATGCCAAAATTCGTGCAAATCGAAAGATTTTCTGGGACTTTGGTGCACCATTTACCTAAAATCGGGCGAAACTATATATGGGAGCTATATCTAAATCTAAACCGATTTTCACAAAACTTAGCACACGTCTTTCTAGACTTAATTCCGTACACTATGCCAAAATTCGTGCAAATCGAAAGATTTTCTGGGACTTTGGTGCACCATTTACCAAAAATCGGGCGAAACTATATATGGGAGCTATATCTAAATCTAAACCGATTTTCACGAAACTTGGCACACATCTTTCGAGGCTCAATTCATTACGCTGTGCCAAACGAAAGATTTTCAGGGTATAAATTCCGTAAATCGGACAAATATATATATATATATATATATGGGAGCTATATCTAAATCTGAAACGATTTTTCCCAATTTCAATAGAGTTCGTCCTTGGGCCAAATAAATGAGCTGTACCAAATTTCAGTCAAATCAGATTATAAATGCGACCTGTACTTTGTTTACAATTTAACATTAACAGACGGACGAACGGACATGCATAAATCGACTCAGAATGTGATTCTATGCATATTCTCAAAAGGAAACATGGGTCTATCTCGATTCCTTTTGCCTGTTACAAACATATGCACAAAGACATAATACCCTGTACCACAGTGTGGTGATGGGTATAATCATGATTTTTGAGTTAATAATATAGAATTCTTCGCTATATCAGACTTCATTTTGTGTAAAAATTCCATATTGATATCTCTTATACACGCTGATTTAGGGACTGACAAAGTTTCTCTGCTCTATGTAAGATGTGAGTCAGTTAACAATTTAAAAAGCATTTTCTGCAAACGCATGCTGCAAAGGAGCGATGTGTGGGAAAAAAGTAATATTTTCATATTTTTCGATTATTATCTAAACAAACAATGGACACATTTCCAAATTTTCATTACATTGTGGGCCAATTCCATTTCTAATCTCCAACTATTCTTTGAATTCTAGAATAAAGTTTATCTTATACCCATTATGAAGATTTATAATTAATCCACAATTTTTTTTATCAGCGCTTGAGATCCCAGACAGTAATTACCATACAAAATTTAATTCGTCACAACAAAAAGACAATAAACTAAGCAATTGACACAAGTATACCAATTTAATTGTTGTTGTTGATGTTGTGGGTCAAACCGGTTGTCGAATTTTATTGACCCTTATACCAAGTAAATGTAGACTTCGCGATGTTGTGTGTAGTTGAGTTGAGCTGTGTTTCGTTTGTTGCCTTGTTGTCTGTTGAACTGCCAACTAAACCGATACACTAGTATGTCTGTGAGTTGTATTATCTGGCGAGCACAAACATTGTCATCACACTATCACAGTGAGAGAAAAATAAAACTTGTATTTGTATTAATTATATTCGCAAAAAACACTTCTAGTTATAAAAAGCCTCAAGTTTCAGACAAACAACATCATACAATTTGCAACTACCAAAGCAAACGTTTGAAAACGGAAAAAATCTCCTTTTAAAAACATCATCATGAAGTCGTTCATTACTTTGGCTGTTATTTGCTTGGTTGCCTCAGCTTTGGCCACTGTAAGTTTTAATAATAATTATTTTTATAAAGGATATTTTTACTGAATCATGGAATTTTTTATTTATAGCCCTTGGAATTGTCCGACGAACAAAAAGCCAAGGCCAAGGTATACATTGAGGAGTGTGCCAAACAGGAAAATGTTCCGGAAGAAGATATTGTCAAGTTCCGCAATAAGGATATTGCAAACCCCTCCAAGGCCTTCAAATGTTTGGGTACATGTTTCTTTGAACGTGCTGGTACTCTGAAGAATGATGAACTCCAAGATGAAGTTGTCATTGCTAAATTGGGCGCTTTGGTTGGTGAGGAGAAGGCCAAGACTGTTTTGGAAAAATGCAAGGGCATCAAAGCTGAAGATCGTTGTGAAACCGGTTTCAAAACCTACCAATGTTTCCATGCCGAAAATGTTGCTTTCTAAGTGAAGTTGTGTTCCGAAAAACCGAGATAGTATTGTTTTTGTGATAAATTTAAAAAATTGTAAATAAAAGATTAAAAAAATTTTTAAGAATAAAACTCAAAAAAGCAAAATCAAAATGCCTCAATTTTTTTAACACCAGATTTACGGACCGAGACAATTTGATTTAAGCCAAATTTGAATAGGGTCCATTTCATGAATCAATCTAGGTTTAACATTTTAAACATTTCAAACCCACTTGGGGAAGTACCAGAAGGAGTGGACCTATGGAGTAGATTTTTATGTTATGATATAGATTTATTAATGTTGACCCTTAGTGTGAGAGGCTCCAGAAGGATAAGACCAATAATCCCCACCTTCGAACATTATATAGTCTTGCGTATTAATATTAGGCTATGTAAAGTTTGGACCAAAACCTATAATTCCTGGTTGTGAAGGGTATAACCTATGTACCCTTCCTGGTGGTGAAGGGTATAAACATTTGGTAAGGCTTGTTGCTTGTTGTTGTTTGATATATTGTATTTGGTATTTATATCGAAATAATTTGGAAAATGCATATGCGAATTGTACAATGAAAAAGTTGGTGGCAGTGTCTGAAATTAGGAAACAATGGAATACAAAACAAACAACAATCGAGTGAGTGGGGAGAGGTCGGTTATTAGCAAGAGAAACAGTCGTCTAAAAAACGGTTAAAAACTGACAACTACTGAGTGAGGGTAGAGGTGGAGGATGATACCGAAAAAAAAACACAAACGATCATTCGTCTGGAAATTTGATTGACAAGTATCCGAAAAATACTATAGTGTACTAAATTTGGTACAAATTCGTAGCTCGTGGGCGAATAGAAATTTGAAACTTGGAATGAGAATCAAAGTTTGAGAAGTAAGGAAAGCTGAATTGCGGTATGTAGATATTAATGGAAGTTTCTACTTATATGTTCGAAAATTACTAAATGGTACTATATTTGGTACAAATTCGTAGCATTTGAACGGATAGAGCTAAAATCTTTAAATGTGGAATGTGAATCAAGATTGAGAAGTAGGGTCGATATAAGCCGGTGGTTCTTGAAGTGTGTACCCATGTATACAGTAGTACTAAACAGTACCAAATTTCGTACAATTTCAATTTGGAGGAACGGATAGGGCTAGAACATTGAAATTTTGGAAATAAGATTATTGCTGGAGTGGAGGATTGCGATATGTAGGTAGTTATGGAAATTTGAACTTATGTATACGAAATGTTCTAAATTTTACTATATTTGGTAAAACTTCGTATCACATGACAGATAGAGCTAAAAACTAAAAATTTAAATGCGAATCAATGTTGAGTAGTAGGATCTATATAAGGAGGTGGTCCTGCATGTGTGTACTCATGTATACAAAAGTACTTAACAGTACTAAATTTTTTACAATTCGAATTTGAAGGAACGGATGGATCTGGAATCCAGAAATTCTATTTTAACATTACCGTCGGAGTGTAGGATTGCGATATTAAATCAGTTATGACCATTCATTGGCCAGATCCCCCTCTCCAGTAAAATTTCGTGACGTACAGACAAAAATAAAGTTGTTGATCCATTTCATCTCAAAAATATTAATCGATTATTATTTCGTGACAATGGACAATAACTGTGACTGTACTTTCTTTACCAGACGGACACACATTTTTATACCCTTCACCACACTGTGGTACAGGGTATTATGTGCATATGTTTGTAACAGGCAATATGTATAGAATCACTTTCAGAGCCGATTTATGCATGTCCGTCCGTCCATGTTAAATTGTAAATTGCAAAGTATGCGACCTGTACTTTGCAATTTATGATTCGAATTGAATGAAATTTGGCACAGCTCACTTGTTCGGCCCAAGGACAAATCCTATTGAAATTGGGAAAAATCGGTTCAGATTTAGATATAGCTCCCATATATATCCTCGTCAGATTTAAGGTAAATTGTGTACCAAAGTCCCTATATATCTTTCGATTTGCACGAAATTTGGCACAGCGTACTGAATTAAGCCTAGAACGATGTGTGTTAAATTTCTGAAAATCGGTTCAGATTTAGATATAGCTCCCATATATATTTTCGTCCGATTTTAGGTAAATAGTGCACCAAAGTCCCTATATATCCTTCGATTTGCACGAAATTTGGCATAGCGCACTGAAATAAGATTAGAACGATGTGTGTTAAATTTCGTGAAAATCGGTTCAGATTTATATATAGATTCCATATATATTTTCGTCCGATTTAAGGTAAATGGGGCACCAAAGTCCCTATATATCCTTCGATTTTCACAAAATTTGGCATTAGCATTCTGAATTAAGCCTAGAACGATGTGTGTTAAATTTCGTAAAAATCGGTTAAGATTTAGATATAGCTCCCATATATTTCTTCGTCCGATTTTAGTTAAATAGTGCAAAAAATCCCTATATATCCTTCGATTTGGACGAAATTTGGCATAGCGCACTGAAATAAGTCTAGAACGATGTGGGTTAAATTTCGTGAAAATCGGTTCAGATTTAGATATGGGTCCCATATATATTTTTGTCCGATTTAAGGTAAATAGTGCACCAAAGTCCCTATATATCATTCGAATTGCACGAAATTTGGCATAGCGTACTGGATTAAGTCTAGAACGATGTGTTTTAAATTTCGTGAAATTCGGTTCAGATTTAGATATAGCTCCCACATATATTTTCTTCTGTTTTTGTGTAAATGGTGCAACTAAGTCTCTATATATCCTTCCATTTGCACGAAATTGAGATTTATAAGTAAATAAAGAACTCAAAATATGGCCGAACATGTGACAAGTTTTGATGAAATCGGTTTAGATTTCGATATTTTGCTTTAAATTTATTTACATAATTTTGTCCCATTGTAAGAAGCAGCTCTATATATGACCAAAATTTAGTATAGGTTGCAGAATGACATGTTTAATTTTATGTTAATGGTCCTTCAAAAATGTGACGTCTGTTAGGATCAAATCTGTTGAATATACCCAAAGAGGGCGATTCATG